>NC_045990.1:10503582-10803582 GCF_010909765.2 Amblyraja radiata
GAACCTTTCAGCTGCAGATTAAGGTGGGCGATGATAGTAAGCAGTTCCCTCCTGCACTTGGATAGCAGATATACGAATCTTGATGTTTAGTCAGTGAATTGGACATAGAAACATAGAAAATAGGTGCCATTCGGCCCTTCGAGCCAGCACCGCCATTCATTGTGATCATGGCTGATCGTCCCCTATCAATAACCCGTGCCTGCCTTCTCCCCATATCACTTGACTCCACTAACCCCTAGAGCTCTATCTAACTCTCTCTTAAATCCATCCAGTGGCTTGGCCTCCACTACCTTCTGTGGCAGGGAATTCCATAAGTTCACAACTCTCTGGGTGAAAAAGCTTTTTCTCACCGAAAGTCTTAAATGACCTCCCCTTTATTCTAAGACTGTGGCTCCTGGTTCTGGACTCGGCCCACATTGGGAACATTTTTCCTGCATCTCGCTTGTTCAGTCCTTTTATAATTTTATATGTTTCTATAAGATCCTTCTAAAGTCCAGTGAATACAAGCCTAGTCTTTTCAATCTAAGTTGAGCAGGCTAGGACTCTATTCCTTGGAGTGCAGCAGGATGAGGGATGATCTTATGGTGGTTTACAAAATCATGAGAGGAATAGATCGTGTTAACGCACAGAGTCTCTTGCCCAGAATAGGGGAATTGAGAATCGATTTGAGGGCCTGAGCTACAGGGAGAGGTTGAGCAGGCTGGGACTCTATTCCTTGGAGCGCAGGAGGGTGAGGCGTGATCTTATAGAGATGTATAAAATCATGAGAGGAATAGATCGGGTAAACGCACAGCATCTCTTGCCGAGAGTAGTGGAATCGAGAACAAGAGGACAAAGGTTTAACGTGAGGGTGGGGGAGGGAACTATCACTCTTTCTGTGTTGAAACACAACTTTGAATATCAATTATGGAGTGCAAGGCCTCATCCAATATGCATGGCCAACTCATCATTCACCCAGCCATGGCCGAGTCGGTCTACGAATTGCCGTCGGGAATTTGTCCCTTATTTTGACCTTATTCGTCCCTTATTTGGGAGTGAGAAAGTTGGCAACCCTACCAATGGGGTAGATGGGAGGTCAGGACTGCTCTCTAGTTGGTGATAGGATGGTTCAGTTGCCTGATAGATAACAGCTGGGAAGAAACTGTCCCTGACATCGTTGGCCTTAGGATAAACATTTAATAAAATAATCCAATCTCACGAGTTTGGGCCATTAAACAAAATGAAATAAATAAGCTTACTGGTGAGTCCTTGGACACTGGATAGGCTGCAATGGCAGAGCAGTATGTAAAGCAGGGTCACTGTGTGTGCGGTTCAGAGGCTAAGTACCAAATGTAATGCTGGCTTTGCAATTATTCCACACTGATGTTTACCTATTCTGCACTACTTATTTTATGGATATTTATAAAATTGAAATTGTGTTGGTAAAATGAGCCTCATTTGTGAGCAGGGGAATGAAATGACTTGAGATCTGAAGGCCATCAGTAATATTGGCTGATGGGGAGGCCACACTTAAAATGGCGGAACAACTTGGGTTGATCATAACCTAATGGTATAAGCATTGAATTGTCCAATTCTAATAATAATAATAATGGATGGGATTTATATAGCGCCTTTCTAATACTCAAGGCGCTTTACATCGCATTATTCATTCACTCCTCAGTCACACTCGGTGGTGGTAAGCTACTTCTGTAGCCACAGCTGCCCTGGGGCAGACTGACGGAAGCGTGGCTGCCAATCTGCGCCTACGGCCCCTCCGACCACCACCAATCACTCACACACATTCACACACAGGCAAAGGTGGGTGAAGTGTCTTGCCCAAGGACACAACGACAGTATGCACTCCAAGCGGGATTCGAACCGGCTACCTTCCAGTTGCCAGCCGAACACTTAGCCCATTGTGCCATCTGCCAACCCAATTCTAGGTAAGCAGCCCACCAACAAACCATTTCCCCCCTCCCCCCCCCACTTCCCTGCACCCCACCTGGACTCACACCCATCTCTCCCCTTCTCTCTCCCCTTCCACCTATATTCCTTTCTCTAGCTTCACAATTTGTAGCTCTTTTATCCTTACCTCACGCATTTTGTCTTTTCCACTATGGCCTTTGTCCAACTATCAACCACCCCCTCTGCTCCCTCAACAACACATCTATCACTCGCCAAGCTGTGTTCTGCTCTCCTCTCTTCCAGCTTTCTCCTCACCCCCCTACCAAGATCAGTCTGAAGAAGTCCTGACCCAAAACGTCACCGACTGTATCCACGATCTCCAGAGATGCTGCCGGACCCACTGAGTTATGCCCCTGTCCCACTTAGGAAACCTGAACGGAAACCTCTGGACACTTTGCGCCCCACCCAAGGTTTCCGTGCGGTTCCCGGAGGTTGTAGGTGGTTGCCGGAGGTTGCAGGTAGTGGAAGCAGGTAGGGAGACTGACAAAAACCTCCGGGAACTGCACGGAAACCTTGGGTGGGGCACAAAGTCTCCAGAGGTTTCCGTTCAGGCTTCCTAAGTGGGACAGGGGCATAACTCCAGCATTTTGCGTCTTTTTTTAAAAATCGGCAATATTGGCTTTGTTTAGTTTAGTTTAGAGAAGCAGGCCATTCAGCCCATCGAGTCCGCACTGACCAGCGATCCCCTCACTATCCTGCACGCTAGGGACAATTTTCACCAAAGCTGGTTAATCTATAAACCTGTACGTCTTTGGAATCAGGGAGGAAACCAGAGCACCCGGGGAAAACCCACACAGTCACAGGGAGAACTTACAAACGGCATACATACAACAGCAGCTGCAGTCAGGATGGAACCCGGGTCTCTGGCGCTGTGAGGCAGCAACTCTACCTTGCCGCAGTGATTAGTCATTAGCGCCATGCTCGAACTTTTGCAACAGAACAATTTTTCTTTTTTGTAGCCAATTGGCTGAAGGCACAAGAGACACAGATAACATTTAGGTACGTCAGTCAATGATGCAGGCAGTCACTGAAAAAAATCAGCAAGTGGGACAGGCCCTTTAATGTGTGGGGATCGCTGGTCCATGCGGACTCGGTGGGGTGGTGGGCCTGTTTCTACGTTGTATCTCTGAACTAAACTAAACAATACTGTAAGAATGAACAATAACTCTCTATTTCTCTGGGCTGTACCAACCCTGCATGCTTGGTCTTCCTCTCTCTCTGCCACATTCCATAGTTTGCCAACAATCACAAACTGATGCGAGAAAAACGGTCAAAATTTATCGGGCCCATAAATTTTAAGCTGTTTCCCAAAATCAAATTTACGTAGATAAACAAAACAGCCCATCCATTGAATCAAATCTTTTGACATTCGTTCCACCTTCCATGCAAGGAGTATTACATCTTTACCATTTGAAATTTAAATGTCAGATGATGGCATTCATTGCCTGCTGTGCCTCAAACATTCCATGCCTGATACCCCATCAAGCATGTACATTAAAAAAAATATTAAGATTCCTAGCCTCTCACTCCCTCACTTTTAATCAGCTTATCTATTACAATTCAGTTTGTCAGCTTGCTACAATCTTTTAAATGTCCACTTTAGTTTAGTTTAGTTTAGAGATACAGCTTGGAAACAGGCCCTTCGGCCCACCGAGTCGGTGCCGACCACCGATCGCCGTCCACTAACACTATCCTAAACACACTAGGAACAATTTAAGGGCCTGTCCTACTCTCCCTCCCCTTCCCCCACTCTCCCTCCCCTCCCCCCACTCTCCCTCCCCTCCCCCCACTCTCTCACTACCCTCCCCCCCGATCACCCCCCCTTCACAATGCTCTCACTCTCCCTCCCCTCCCCTCCCCTCCCCGTCCCCCTCCCTACACCCACCCCCCCACTCCCCCCCTCTCCACACTCTCCCTATGCTCCCCCCCCCTCACACCCACCCACCACCCACCTCGCCCCTTCCCACTCTCCCCCCACTCTCCCCTCCCCCCCGAATGGCCTCCTGCTGCACCTATTTTCTATGTTTCTATAAGGCAGGCACGGGTTATTGATAGGGGACGATCAGCCATGATCACAATGAATGGCGGTGCTGGCTCGAAGGATCAAATGACCTCCTCCTGCACCTATTTTCTATGTTTCTCTATGTTTTTACGAGTTTACCCAAGAACTCTCCAGAGTTTTAAAATAAATCAAACTCGTGGTAAGTACGTAGAATGTACGTAGCGGGTACGTCGGAGCTCGGGGACGTCTCTTAGCGGCTCGTAACGCTAACGGCAGGTACTCGGGAAACGCGATAAGCTCGTGACGATTTTTCAACATGGTGAAAAATGTCCACGAGAGCCCCGAGTACCTACGAGCGGCTATTACCGTAATTCTCCGAGTTCGAATCAGGGGAAACTCGGGAGAACTCTTGAATTACCTCGTACAGTGGGACAGGCCCTTTACAATTTACAGAAGCCAATTAGCCTACAAACCAGCACGTCTTTGGAGTGTGGGCGGAAACCGGAGATCCGGGAAAAAACCCATGTGGTCAAAGGGAGAACGTACAAATTCCATACAGACTAGCACCCATAGTCAGGATCAAACCCGGGCCTCTGGCACTGAAAGGCAGCAACTCTACCACTGCACCACCGTGCCAGTCTTTCTACTATAGTATTTATTTTTAGTCATAGATGATTCTATAAAAATAAATACTTAACGTCAACCAGACTGTGCATTGAACTCCCCAAACAGTTCCCAACATCACTCGGCCTCTTGTTACTCCCACCTCCACAACCACTTAGAATCAGCAAACCACTTGTCATGTCGAACACCTTAGACTTCATCCTCGACTTCATTCTTGATCTCATCTGGAGTCATATACCACCAGGGGGCGCCGACGATGGCATCCTCGCCCACAGTCTGTCTGTTCTTTTTGCCTTTTTATTTTTGTTATTTTTAGTGTGTTTAAAAAGTTTGTGTTAATGTTCTCCGGTTTGTTTTATGTGGGGGATGGGGTCGGGGGAAACTTTTTTTCAATCTCTTACCTTGCCGCAGATGCGATTGTTTTCCGGATCGTAGCTCAGGTCGCTCTGCGGCCTAACATCGTGGAGCTGTAGGCCTTGCTCGAGACTGACTTTGAGCCCCACGCGGGGCGTGGACTTACCATCCGAGCCGATTCCTTGCCTGGGATTGACGCTCCAACCGCGGCCTGTGGACTTTAATATCAGGAGCTCGCAGTCTCGGGTAAGAGACCGATGTCGGGAAGCTCCAAAAGTCGCACGACGTTCGACAAGCCCCGACCCAGGGTCAGATCGCCCGGCACGGGGGAGCTGACATCTCCCCGATGCCGGAGCTAGATCTCCCCAACGAGGAGGCCCGCGGCTGGCTACGGGAGTAAAATCGTCCCGTCAACGGGAGGCTAGAGGCCCCCGACCACTGGAGGACAAAGAAGGGAAGAGATTGAACTTTTTCCCACCGTCCATCACAGTGAGGAATGTGGAGGAGTCACTGTGGTGGATGTTTATGTTAAAATGTATTTTGTGTGTTCTGTTGCTTTTTATTGGTATGACTGTATGGCAAATCAAATTCCTCATATGTTGCAAAACATGCTTGGTTAATAAAGTATGATTATGATTATAGAGTCATACAGCGTGGAAACGGCCCCTTTGGCCCAATATGCCCACAACCAACATATCCCATCTACACCAGTCCCACCTGCCTGCATTTGGCCCATGTCCCTCAACCTGTCCTATCCATGTACCTGTCTAACTGTTTCTTAAACGTTGGTATGGTCCCTGCCTCAACTACCACCTTTGCAAAAGTGCTGGAGAAACTCAGCGGGTGCAGCAGCATCTATGGAGCGAAGGAAATAGGCAATAGGTGCATAGATGCTGCTGCACCCGCTGAGTTTCTCCAGCACTTTTGTCTACCTTCGATTTTCCAGCATCTGCAGTTCCTTCTTAAATACGACCTCTAACAGCTCGTTCCATACACCCACCACCCTTTGTGTGAAAAAGTCACCCCTCAGATTCCTATACCAACATGACCCATCTACACTAGTCCTACCTGCCTGCGTTTGGCCCATATCCCTCTAAACCTGTCCTGTCCTGTCCTATCCGTTTAATGAAAGCTTCCTTCCTGAACCTTTGCTCTTAAGATTCTTAAGTTTTTCTCTAGACTAATTATTGTCTTCCTCGCTAAGTTCTGGAGAGCACGGACTGGTTCACATCACGTGAGGGCTTACTGCTGAGGAGTCCGCGCGGGTGTAGAAGCCTGACTGCCAGACATTGCACCCCTCTTACACTAGAATCATACCTGTTGAGAAATAGCCCGATCGACCCAATATGTTTAGTGTGTGTAATTGGCTCTGCTGAAGGTATTTAATTATTTATGTAATATATTTGTACAATTGTGTGTTTTACTGTTTTGTTACCTGATGATGACTTCTAAATATATCACACACAAGAAAAGAAGGGCAGAGTTTCTTTTTTATCTTGAATTCCTTCAGCACGTTTTGAAATTTTAGCCAAGGTAGGCCCACTTCCGAGGAAGTTAAAGGTTCACAAGGAAACATGGATAACATGGGGCTCACCATGAATTAAGACAATGGTTGGCGTTTGGGTTCCTAAAGGTACTGTTTGGTTGTTTTGAAAGCTGTGTTTCCAGCTCAGCTCGGATGTTCTCATGAAAGTTTAATCATTTAAGAATAGTAGAGATGGGTTTGATGGTCAGCACGGAGAGAATGGGATGAAGGGCCTTTTCCTGTGCTATATAATTCAATGACACAACCTTCGGATTTTTTAGTGCAAGGTGTATGTCCATCGAGGTGGGCTGCAGAGGTTTTGCAGGGCAATCGCTCTACAAAGCCTTCAGTGCTCTGGGCATCAACGGAGTGGCGAGGAGGAGAGCCATCAAGAACACCACAGAGGCAGCGGAGAAGGCCTCGAGATGCCTCTGGATCAGGAGAGGAGGTCCATGGGGAGGAGCGAATGCCACCTGAACACAAGACGTGGTCTGATCAACCACGCCTGGGTGAGGGTGTCTGATGTTGAAAGACCTGAAACACCCAATGACCCCAGGTTACATCACTGATAATGTTTTCAGGTGCATCAATAGATGTATTTTTTATCAATTGCCACTTGTACCAAGGCACAAGGAAAAACTATTCACAGAGTGCTGGAGTAACTCAGTGGGCCAGGCAGCATCGCTGGAAAAAAAAGGATGGGTGACGTTTCAGGTCAGCAATCTGAAGAAGGGTCCCGACCTGAAACATCACCTTTTTATCTCCAGAGATTCTGCCTGACCCGCTGAGTTACTCCAGCACTTTGTGCCTTTCTTTGGTATAAACCAACATCTGCAGTTCTTTGTTTCTCCAGTGAAAAGCTTTTTTGTCGCGTGCTGTCCAGTCAGCAGAAAGACTGTACATGATAACAATCAAGCTGTCCACAGTGTACAGATACAGGATAAAGGGAATAACGTTTAGTACAAGATAAAGTCTAGTAAAGTCCGATTAATAGATAGTCCGAGGGTCTTCAGTGAGATAGATGGTCAGGACCGCTCTCTAGTTGGACTATGGTGTTTAGTTTAGAGATACAGTGCGGAAACAGGCCCTTCGGCCCACCATGTCCGCGCCGACCAGCGATCAACACACATTAACACTATCCTACACCCACTAGGGAACAATTTACACTTATGCCGAGTATACAAACCCAAGCCAATTTACCTACAAACCTGTACGTCTTTGGAGTGTGGGAGGAATCTGAAGATCTCGGACAAAACCCACGCAAGTCACGGGGAGAACGTACAAACTCCGTACAGACAGCACCTGTGGTCAGGATCGAACCCACGTCTTTGGCGCTGCAAGGCAGCAACTCTACCGCTGCGCCACCGTGCCGCCCAGGTGAGTCATCAGATATCTGACCACGCCTCAACACAATCAAATGGGGAGCAAGTAGGTTTTTTGTAACCCAGCTGAATGAGCTTGATGTTTATTTATTATAAATATGTTGGGGGCAAAAGCCTCCAGGGAGAATGAGCAGTAGAAACCATTTAAATGTCCATTCTCATATCTGTCCTCACTGTGACCGAGAGATTAATGTTTAACTCGCTGAGACTCCAAGGCAAACGTAAAAGTTGCCAACCGAAACCAAGGCGGGAGCTAAATGGCCTCATGTATCTCATGCCCCAATGTCATAGCACCCTCCTTAATGTCTGGTCCATGACTTGGAACCCACCACAGCGGGGTGGCTCATGTTCATAACTTATTGGAGCAGAATTAGGCCATTTGGCCCACCAAGTCTACTCCACCATTCAATCATGGCTACCCAATCTCTCCCTCTCAACCCCATTCTCCTGCCGTCTTCCCAAAACCCCGGCCATCCTTACTAATCAAGAAACTATTTAACCTACAAACACTTTGGAGTGCGAGAGGAAACCGGAGCACGAGGAGAAAACCCACGCAGTCACGGGGAGAACATGCAAACTCCATACAGACAGCACCAATAGTCAGGATCGAACCTGGGTCCCTGGCGCTGTAAGGCAGCAATTCCATCGCTGGGCTACTGTGCCGCCCTAAAGGAAACAAGGTGGGGGTCAAATGACCAGAGAACGGAGACGAGGAAACACTTTTTCTCACAGAGAGTGGTGAGTCTGTGGAATTCTGTGCCTCAGAGGGCGGTGGAGGCAGGTTCTCTGGATGCTTTCAAGAGAGAGCCTCTTAAAAATAGCAGAGTCAGGGGATATGGGAAAAGGCAGGAACGGGGTACTGATTGGGGATGATCAGCCATGATCACATGGAATGGCGGTGCTGGCTCGAAGGGCCAAATGGCCTACTCCTGCACCTATTGTCTATTGTCTATTGACCAGAAGTCACAAATATGGAGAGAGCTATTTTTACCCTTTCTCCACCAGTCTTACTGCTAAAGGAATGATCCCTCTACCTCAATACCAGGACCATAACTTGACTCATGGTTGAAACTTCATCCCTCTCGCTGACAGTGCAGTTTAACTCGACAATGCCTACAGGGTGGCATGTTACGTAATGCACAGATCCTCCATGCACTTTGGCTTAGAGTACAATGGTCTTTCAAACATGGTCTGATCAGTGTCCATCGCATTGATAGGACAACTTTCAATGGGAATTACTGCACGAACGTTAAAGGTTGGTGCAAGGTGGATTAACTCACAATCATTCACACACATCCACTCACAATAAAGGAAGGTTCGATACATTATAGTGTCGACACACTATGAAATGAGAGAGAGCAGACCAGACTTGAAACAAAAGATCAGGCTTCAAAGTTCCCAAAGTCAGCATTTAATATTTGTTAAATTAACTCGAACCAATGCATTGAATATTATCGGTTTAGGTTTAGTATTTAAGAAGGAACTGCAGATGCTGGAAAATCTCAGTGCTGGAGAATCTCAGCGGGTGCAGCAGCATCTATGGAGCGAAGGAAATAGGCAACGTTTCGGGCATGTGAACACCCTGAGTCTGGTGGTGCGAGCTTTCAAACTTTTGCATCTTCTGCTGGACAGGAGCAGGGAGAAGAAGGAATGACTGGGGTGGGGCAGGTCTTTGATTGTGTTAGCTGCTTTTCCAAGGCAGAATAACATGTAGATAGACACAAAAGCTGGAGTAACTCACTGCTGTATGCAGACAGCTAGATTCGCCCATTCCTTCTCTCCAGAGATGCTGCCTGTCCCGCTGAGTTACTCCAGATTTTTGTGTCTATCTTCGGTTTAAACCATTCGGTTTAAAAATTCCCTTGGGAGTTCTGTTGGCAATATTGTAAGGGAGTTAGTTAGCAACTAATGTGTGCAAAGCCTGATCACACAGGCAGCAATGGGAATATGATGGTAGACAAAAATGCTGGAGAAACTCAGCGGGTGAGGTAGCATCTATGGAGCGAAGGAAATAGGCAATGTTTCGGGCCAAAACCCTTCTTCAGACCTTGGAGAAGGTATGCTTAGTTGCTAATTCATGGGAATATGATTATTATCAGGATTATAGTCTGTAGTCAGGATCGAACTCGAGACTCTGGCGCTGTGAGGCAGTAGCTCTACTGATTCTGCACTAATCACATCACAAACACACAGTGCCACTCACATGCAGGTAGAAATCCATTTACAATCAGGAGCATATATTAATGCAAAGACAGACTGTGGTTTAATTTCATGAAACTCTGTTTAATCACATCCAGCTCCTGTGATGTAATGACAACTGGATCATTACATGTGGAAGGGGACTCGGTGTCAGAGCCCCAGACGGCACAGCTCAGCCCACTGCTAGTAAAAATCCACTTTATTGTGTCAACTTGACATTTCAATGGAATATGCACATGTATGAATTTCATTCAGGTGGGATTATTGTGCCTTCTTAATGCCGCCTGCTCAGAGACCGCCATGGGGATATTGAGAAACTCCAGCACCCTGAGGACACACAGTCAACAGCAGAAATGTTTTTCTGCCCGAGTTCTTAAACTTATTTTCTTCCAGCGTGTATTTAATGTACACAGTATCCTTTCATAGAGTCATAGAATCTTACAGCATTGAAACAGGTTCTTCGGCCCAACTTGCCCATACTGGCCTACACTAGTCCCACCTGCCTGCATTCGACCCAAATCCCTCCAAACCTGTCCTATCCATGTGTTTAAGAAGGAACTGCAGATGCTGGAAAATCGAAAGTACACAAAAATGCTGGAGAAACTCAGCGGGTGCAGCAGCATCTATGGAGCGAAGGAGATAGGCAACGTTTCGGGTCGAAACGTTGCCTATCTCCTTTACTCCATAGATGCTGCTGTACCCGCTGAGTTTCTCCAGCATTTTTGTGTACCTGTCCTATCCATGTACCTGTCTAATGTTTCTTAAACGCTGCAATATATCCTGCCTAAACTACCTCCTCCAGCAGCTCGTTCCATACACCTACCACCTTTTGCGTGAAAAAGTTACCCCTCTGGTTCTCTGGGCAAGAGACTCTGTGCGTCTACCCGATCTATTCCTCTCATGATTTTGTACACTGTGATTTCATAACAAAAATGATTCTCAACAAACACTTTGACAGTTTAGTTCAAGAGAGTTTATTGTCATGTGTCCCTGATAGGACAATGAAATTCTTGCTTTGCTTCAGCACAACAGAACATAATAGGTATTGACTACAAAACACATGAATAAATAAACTGATAGTGCAAATAACAGATAATGGGTTATTAATGATCAGAGTTTTGTCCGAGCCAGGTTTAATAGCCTGATGGCTGTGGGGAAGTAGCTATTCCTGAACCTGGTCGTTGCAGTCTTCAGGCTCCTGTACCTTCTACCTGAAGGTAGCAGAGAGATGAGTGTGTGGCCAGGATGGTGTGGGTCTTTGATGATACTGCCAGCCTTTTTGAGGCAGCGACTGCGATAAATCCCCTCGATGGAAGGAAGGTCAGAGCCGATGATGGACTGGGCAGTGTTTACTACTTTTTGTAGTCTTTTCCTCTCCAGGGCGCTCAAGTTGCGGAACCATGCCACAATGCAACCGGTCAGCATGCTCTCTACTGTGCACCTGTAGAAGTCAGTCAAGACTTTCAAAAACTAGGCTAGCAACCCTGTGGTGAAGGAGTGTTGTGTGGTAGAGATGACATAGAGATAGCATGGATAAATTGGGCCAAAGAGCCTGAATTCCATGCTGTAAAACTGTATAGCTGTTTACAGGAGGGATTACAGCAGACACTCAGCTTCATCCAGGGGGTAATGCATCACCATGGATTGCTATAACTATAATCATATTCCCATTGCTGCCTGTGTGATTAGGCTTTGCACACATTAGTTGCTGACTCCCTTTCACTATTGCCAACAGAACTTCCAAGGGAATTGTTAAGCACACTTAAATACCACCCATTTCAGTCACTCACACAGATAACTTCAATTAACAACTCCCCATACAAACTGTGTCTCTCTCACACACACGCACAAAAAGAGTGCATTAATCCCGCATAATTAATTCCCCAACCCATTTTTACAAGGGCATATTAAATTAGTAGCAAGCGTGTGCTCTGGAAAGGGATCCCAGATTGTCCCCAGAGGCAATAATCTGATGTAGACAAAAATGCTGGAGAAACTCAGCAGGTGAGTCAGGCAACATCTATGGAGCGAAGGAAATAGGCAACGTTTCGGGTCAAAAACCTTCTTCAGTCTGGGTCGAAACCCTTCTTCAATCTGATGATCTGTTTTCAGAAGCTAACTAATTCCATGTTTTCTCCATTATATTTCAAATAGTTCCATGGGACAATTTTCTGTACGTGAAGGAGAGGGTGGAGATTTAATTTAACACTTGATCTGATAGCTCACCTCATATGGAACAATACAACAATCCCATGGGACTATATATTGTGTCATTCGGGATTCAGTGCTTTAATCCCTGGAGTGGGACTCGAATCCGTGACCTTTTCACTCAGTCAGGAGTGTTAGACATTGAACACTGACAAAAACAAATAAGAAGGTTTAAAAAAACTGCAGATGCTGGCTAGCTTAAAATAAAAACAGAAACTGCTGGTAGGACACTGGACCCCAGACAGCATATGTGGAAAGTAGGCAGATTTTAGGTCAAAGACCCTTCATCTGAAAATGGAGAAATAAGTTGCAGAGTGGGTGAGAAGGATAGGTATTCGCTCCAAGAGGGTGAGGACTCTGTGGGGGATGTGCTTGAGAGGCGTATGAGGAGCAAGGTGCAGGTCATCCTCGACAACTCCGGGCACCCCCTCCATGAAATTCTGGAGGGTCAGAGGAGCACTCGGAACAACAACCGGCTCCTCTCCCTGCGCTGTAGAACGGAGCGGTTCAGGAGATTCTTCACCCCTGCAGCCATTAGATTTTATAATACTGACCGCTAGGCTGTATGGGGATGCTTTGCATTTTTAAGAGTTAATTATTGGGTCTTTTAAGTATTTATTGCTTTCAGGTATTGTCCATATTGTATTTTATGTATTTTTTGTCTGCTTTTGTTCTGAATGTGTGGGTTTGTTGGTTGTTGGCTTCTGGACATCTGAATTTCCCTGAGGGGATCAATAAAGTGTTTATTATTTTATTATTATTATTAGGTTATTTACAATGCAATGTATGTGGGTAAGTAGATAGTTAGAGAGAGAGAGAGAGAGAGAGAGACAGAGACAGAGACAGAGAGAGAGACAGAGAGAGACAGAGAGACAGAGAGAGACAGAGCACACAAAGGGATACGTAAAAGCCGTGGAATGCAGGTCAGAGTTGCTGCAGAGAAATGAAACCAAAAAGAAAATGCTGCTTTCCAAACTCCGATTCCAAAAGACATCTTTGCAACAACTGAAGGAGCCACTTTCAATTAAAATAAAACAAAAGTTACTGTATTCCAGGAGAATGCACGCATTTGTTAAATATGGGATAAGAGAAAGATCCACCTTTGTTATTATTGACCAAGACTATGTGCTACCACAGAAATAAAAACATAATATAAAGTATTGTAAATCATCAAAAATCTCACTCCCACTTAAACTCTGCTGTGAGTGGGCAGACTTCAAGGCATTAGTGAATAAAGATTCTTTATGTTAAAATATTTCAATGAAAAATCAGAATTAATCTGAACTAACTGAAAATGGTAAATATGCACAGGTACTAAACCTGTCTGTGTGTGTTAATAAAGTTGTGTTTGCACCCAGACACGACTTGGGTTGTTCTGTTGGCCTCAGGAATAACGATTAAAGGGAGACAGGAAACTACAGATGCTGGTTTACAAAAAAAGACACAAAGTACTGGAGTAACTCAGCGGGTCAGGCATCTCTGTAGAACATGGATAGGTGATGTTTTGGGTCAGGGACAGGATGGGTGGGGGAAAAAGTTGGAAGAGAAATGATATTGTAAATCCGTACATATCCGCCCTCTCTCCGTCGTACTAGTCGTTTAACTAGTTTCACTGTCCTGTTGAGATTCATTGTCTGGATAACTCGTTATCACCTACCCCACAGCCAACAATGGACCATTGTGGGCTCCACCTTTCCTTGATCATCATTGCTTTTTGCATATCTTTCATTCATTTTGTCGATGTACCTTCTATATCTCTTGTTTCCCTCTCCCCTGACTCTCAGTCTGAAGAAGGATCTCGACCCGAAACGTCACCAATTCCTTCTCCCCAGAGATGCTGCCTGTTCCCGCTGAGTTTCTCCAGCAGTTTGTGTCTGCAAAATTCTATGTTTTAAACATTCACTGAATGGCTCAGTTGCATTAAACCTTTATGAAATAATTTAAAACCTAATGAAAGATATGCTAATAAAAAATATTGAACATTTCCTTCAAGCCCAGAAATAGAAGATTCAGTGGTTGATATCATAAACGAGGCATGACCTTATGTTGTGAAAGACATTTAAGCCTATTGATTTAATCTGCTGATCTCCTGGTGATCTAGCAGAACTAGATATTCAAGTGAAATGGCCAGAGTTTTTGTGATGCGTAAAATGAGATTTAATGTAGAAACAAAGAACTGCAGGTGCTGGTTTATATCAAAAATAAACACAAGTGCTGGAGTAACTCAGCGGGTCAGGCAACTTTTGGAGAAAAAGTATGGGTGGCGCTTTGGGTCGGGAACCTTCTTTAGACACGAGATTGAATGAGATTTAAACCTGGGTTGGATCAGGAGAATGGAAATAGGGAGGTGTTTCCCAGCGAGAGTGGAGATACTGAAAGATGGATCAACTAAATGGCAGCATTCAGTCCCATTATAAATCGCACTCAGTACTCTTGGTTAAAAGGTGAACCATAATTTTCGTTCCTGGACCATGACCACAAATCAAGCTTTGCTCAATAAGATGCAAAGGATGAGAAAGAATATCCTGCCGAATAACCCTTACCTATTTCCCACTTTCACTTAACCTTCTATACACACAATGCGTTTGGAAAACACAAGGCATTTATTGAGCAAGCTTCCTGCAATTTTTCATCCATGCATAAAAAAATGCTTGGGAATCAGTTTTTGTACTTCAAAAATTATTTATTCAGAGAAAAGTATAATTTCAATTCCTTTCCAAATCTTAGCTAAACAAAGATAAGTTGAAGGGAATAGTATAGACAATAACATGGCAGCGATGTGAATGAAAAACATTGCGTTGGATGGAGAGATGTGAGAATGGGGCATAAATGCTGGCACATTTCAGCTGGCCCAAATGCCTGTTTGCATTGTAAATTCTCTGCAATTTCCTGAATGGTGCAGATATAATTTCTGGGATTATGTATGGTCCCAGATTGGTAAAGTTTTGTTGAAGCCTGACATGAATCAACTTACAAAGGGGTGGAATCCTCATCAGCTATGAACAGGTCAAATCTCCATGTATTCATTGCTGATACTAATGTGAGGGCATGTGCATGGCTTTCCGTTTTCAATAGCACTGCAGCACTACTGGATATGAAAAGGAATATGCAGCTCCTAGAACAGTAGAATACAAACCAGATGGATCTTGCTCCATTGGTGTCCAGCGATTCCTGGGATCACTCTATTGGAAAAGCTTCTTGCCACCATATGTTTTTCACCAATTTTGCCTCAAAGTAGTGTTCTAAATGTTGTTGTGATTAACTTTATTTCTTTTCACCCATCCGCTCCTCCCGGTCACTGCCTTCCATCGGAAAATGCACAGATAATTCCAAAGATTTCGATTTTCACGGCAATACCACGTGTCTAAGCTATTTATATTGGTTTGGTTCTTCCCTCTATGAACAAACGTGATCTCAAGCTCTTCATTGTCATCGCAGACTCTTCATTTTGATAGGTACACAAAAATGCTGGAGAAACTCAGCGGGTGCAGCAGCATCTATGGAGCGAAGGAAATAGGCAACGTTTCGGGCCGAAACGTTGCCTATTTCCTTCGCTCCATAGATGCTGCTGCACCCGCTGAGTTTCTCCAGCATTTTTGTGTATTTTCGATTTTCCAGCATCTGCAGTTCCTTCTTAAACACTTCATTTTGATACATTCCCTTATTGATAGCTGGTCATTCTTAGTCACACATCACCTTCCTTGGGTAGATTCTTCATTAAAGCAGCTTCCGCGGTGTGGAATCTGTGGCAGTGATGATCCCAAGCCCATCAAGCCATTATAAGCCTATTGCAGTATCACCTAAGAACAAAAATTAAAAGGCAAATGAGTGCAGAGTTTTGTCCATTAAAGGTTTAGTTTTGTTTGGAGATACAGCGTGGAAACAGGCCCTTCGGCACTCCGGGTCCGCGCCGGCCAGCGATCCCCGCACATTAACCCTACCCTACGCACACTACGGCCAATGTTTACATTTACCAAGCCAATTATCCTACATATCTGTACATCTTTGGGGTGTGGGAGGAAACCGCAAATCTCAGAGAAAACCCACGCGGTCACGGGGAGAACGTACAAACTCCGTACAGACAGCACCCGCAGTCGGGATCGAACCCGGATCTCCGGCGCTGCAGGTGCTGTAAGGCAGCAACTCTACCGCTGCGCCACCGTGTCGTGTAGTGCTGCGTAGTACACAGTTGTAATTTTTAAGAGAACTGTGAATCTCACAGAAATGTTATACCTGGGTTTAGTGCTTTGACTTTCTCCGCACAGGCCAGGAACTTGTTGACATGGTCTGCGCAGTTCATTACGGATGACTGGTTCTGCCTCAGACATTGCTCGAAAGTCATGAAAGGCTCGGCACATTCCGCACGGATCCTTTGAATAACTGGGCTGGAAAAAGAGTGATCAGATTTTAAAACAGGAGGATTCAATCTGTGGCAAGATTCCGGGGATAGAAACATTATAAGCAGACCCATGTTGGAATGGACTGAAATGTTTGCAGTCCAACAAAACACCTCAGTTGTTTCCAAAAACAATGCTACAGGTCTTTATAGATGAAGGGTTGTAGGTGGATAGTTCTGGCTGTTATTGGTGGCAGACAATTCTGCCGAGAGTGTCATCAATGGGAACAATGCTGATCCACTCCAACTTTCTGAGTATTGAATTGTCATACCAGGCAACGATACAGTCAGTCAGGATATTTATAGGCTTTAGAGATACAGCACTGAAACAGGCCCTTCGTTCTACAGAGTCCACACCGATCAGCGATCATCCGGTACATTAACACTATCTTGGTTCTTGGTTCTTGGTTACTTGGTCCTCCAAAATATTCCAACTGGAATTTAAACTGGAGGTGGTGAAGGGAGGGATTAAGCCAGAAAGGGTTATTGGGAAGAAAGCGCTACTTTAAATTTAGTTGCATCTGGTTGGGTAACTATAGTTGGGTGGAGATTATTCCATGCTTTAATTGTGCTGGGGAAGAACGAATTGCTGTACACATCTGTCTTTGTAGCTGGGATCACAAATTGGATCGAATGCCCTCGTCTGCTCCTAATTGGTTTGGGGTTGGTGTAGGTCTTGTGATCTATGTCTAGCTGACCGTTTAACATTTTGTAAAAACAGGTCAAACGGTGAGCTTCACGTCTGTCTTGGAGAGGGTTCCACCCCAGAGAATTCAGAAGTTTGGTGACACTCGCTTCTAATAATAAATAATAATAATGCATTTTATTTGCTGGCGCCTTTCTGGACACCCAAGGACACCTTACAGGACAAAATCACAATACATTTATCAATATTAAAATCAAGTTGATTAAAAACAAAAAACAAAAAATATACAAAACATTTTAAGTCATTAAAATCAGGATGAACATGGTGGAAGTTTTGTCGGGTATGCTAATCTAAACAGGTGTGTTTTGAGTTGTGATTTGAATTGATCGATAGTGTCCAGGTGACGGATGGGAGGTGGGAGAGTGTTCCAGAGATGTGGGGCAGAGCAGCTGAAGGCTCTGGCACCCATGGTGCTGAGTCTAAATGTGGGGACAGTTAAAATTGCAGCTGAGGAGGAACGAAGTGACCGGGAAGGAGTGTATGTATGGTAGCAGCAGGTCAGAGAGGTATTGGGGAGCAAGGTGGTGTAGGGCTTTGAAGGTCAGCAGTAAAATCTTGTAGTTAATCCGGTGGTGCACAGGGAGCCAGTGGAGCTGAGTGAGGATGGGTGTGATGTGGTCCGATGATCTGGTGCGGGTGATGATCCGGGCTGCAGAGTTCTGAATGCATTGGAGGCGATGAAGAAGTTTATTGGAGGTGCAAGTGAGGAGGGCGTTGCAGTAATCGATGCGGGATGTGACCAGAGCGTGGATGAGGACTTTTGTATTGTCTTTGGAGAGGGAGGGGCGGAGTCTGGAGATGTTGCGGAGATGAAAGTATGCAGAGCGTGTGATATTGCTGATGTGGGGGCCAAAGGAAAGTGTACTGTCCAGAATGACGCCGAGACTTTTGACATGGGAGGAGGTGGGTATGGGTGAGCCATCAACTGAAATGGTGAACGGGTGGGTTTTGGAGAGTATGGACTTTGAGCCAATTAGCATGATTTCTGTTTTATTTCCATTGAGTTTTAGAAGGTTGAGTGACATCCAGTTGCTGATAGCTTGAAGACAGGTGGTGTTAGTAACACCTCATAGGTGTTAGTAACAAATCGAGTGGCCTGTCTTTGGACACATTCGATGGATGAAATGTTTTTATCTGTGTATAATAATAATAATAATAATAATAATAATAATAATAATAATAATAATAATAATAATAATAATAATAATAATAATCATAATAATAATAAATACTTTATTGATCCCCTCAGGGAAATTCAGATGTCCAGAAGCCCCCAACCAACAAACCCACAGATTCAAAACGAACGCAGACAGAAAATACATAGAATACAATGTGGACACTACCTGAGAGCAATAAATAATTAAAAAGACCAATAATTAACTATTAAAAATTAAAAATTGCAAAATGCATCCCCCTACAGCCTAGCGGTCCGAATTATAAAATCTAATGGCTGCAGGGGTGAAGGATCTCCTGAACCGCTCCGTTCTACAGGGCAGGGAGAGGAGCCGGTTGTTGTTCCGAGTGCTCTTTTGACTCTCCAGAATTACATGGAGGGGATGCCCGGGGTTTTTCAGGATGACCTGCACCTTGTGCCTCATACGCCTCTCAAGCACATCCATCCCAGAGTCTACTCTCCCCTCCAGCACTGAGCTAGCTCGTTTAACCAGTTTGACCAGCTTCTTGTTGTTTTTTGCACTAATGCTGTTGCCCCAGCAGACAACAGCAGTAGAAAATAACACTTGCAACCACAGTGTTGTAAAACATAGTGCAGCATATCATTACACACATTGAAGGATTTGAGCCTTCTGAGGAAAAAGAGTCTGCTCTGGCCTTTTTTGTAGAGAGAGTCAGAGTTGACAGACCAGTCCAGTTTGTTATCAAGGTGCACTCCAAGGTATTTATATGTCTGCACCACCTCAATGTCAGCCCCTGCAGCGTTGACCGGCTGAAGGGGGAGCTTGGACCTGCCAAAGTTAACCACCATCTCTTTAGTCTTAGTTGAGTTCAGGATGAGACAGTTCTCTTCACTCCAGGCACAAAAGGCACTGGTCAAGTTCCTGTATTCCTCCTCCTGCCCGTTCCTTACACATGCCACAATCGCTGTATCATCTGAATATTTCTGTACGTGGCATGTGTCAGACTTATAGTTAAAGTCTGCTGTATACAGGGTGAAGAGGAACGGGGCCAGAACCGTTCCCTGTGGGGCTCCAACATTGCACACCACTGTGCCAGAGACACTGTCCCCCAGCTTGACAAACTGTGGTCGACCCGTCAGGTAGTCGTATATCCAGGAGATAAATGTGGAATCCACCCCCATCTTCTTAAGCTTGTCATTCAGAATCAGGGGTTGGATGGTGTTGAACGCACTTGAGAAGTCGAAGAACATAATCCTCACATAGCCACCGGGTTTGTCCAAAAAGGAGTAGTTCCGGTGCAGCATGTAGAGGACTGCGTCATCCACCCCAATGTTCTCCTGGTATGCAAACTGTAGTGGGTCGAGTGCGTGCTGGACTTGTGGTCTCAGGAGACGAATGAGTAGCCGCTCCATTGTTTTCATGATATGGGATGTAAGGGCCACCGGTCTGTAGTCGTTGATCTCGGTCGGCCGCCCTGCTTTGGGAACCGGCACGAGACATGATGTTTTCCACAGACCTGGTACCCTCCCCGACTGGAGGCTCAGGTTGAAAATGGTCTGGAGCGGCTCCGCCAGCTGAGCCGCACAGTCTTTTAGTAGCCTGGGACATACACCGTCAGGGCCAGCTGCTTTACCAGGGCGCAACCTCCTCAGCTCAGCTCTCACCTCGTCGCCGTGAAGAACAGTTGAGGAGATGCCGGCATAGGAGGTGCTGCAGCTGTGGCGTTGGGGGGGGCTGCCTCGTGGAGGTCCCAAGCTGCAACTGCGTAGTCCAAATGAGGTCTAACGAGGGTGAAATACAGCTTCTCCTTGACAGAAGCTGAACAATGATGAATCCTACACACTAGGGACAATTTATGTTTTTACCGAAGCCAATTAACCAACAAACCTGTACGTCTTTGGAGTGTGGGGTGAAACCAGGAGAACATACAAACTCCGTACAGACAGCACCCATAGTCAGCATCAAACCCAGGTCTGGTGCGAAAAGGCAGAAACTCTACCGCTGCACCACTGTGCTGCCCTTTCTACTTTCTACAAGGTATTTGTGGAAGTTTGCTAGAGTATTTGGTGACATGCTGAAACTCTCTGCACTTATTAGAAAGAAGTGTGCAGATGCACTTTCTTTGTGCTTACATCTATGCGCGGGGCCCAGTACAGGTCATCCCCAAGATGTTATTCCCAGAAGTTTTAAGCTGATAACTCTATCCATGAAAACAAGCAAATGGTCTCCTGATAAATTCCTTTTAAATTAAAGATGAGTTGCTTTGTTGTGTTGACATTGGGAGGTTGTTGTTGTGGCATTATACAAGCAGCTGTTCCATCTCTTTCCTGTATGTTGATCCATCACCTGTGATTTGGCCAACAACAATGGTGTTGGTGGTGAATTTATAGATGGCATTAGATTTTCCTCTGCTACTGTTACGGCTGTAAGGTGAGTGGAGCGAAGGGCAAAATACGTAGCCTTGAGGTGCACACCCTAATTCCACTTTGGCAAAATGGAACACCATTGCAACGTCTTGTACTACAATCGACTTGCCCTCATTATGATTTTGCACCAAAGTTTTTTTGCAGTCTTCTTTTACGTAACATAGAAAATAGGTGCAGGAGTAGGCCATTCGGCCCTTAGAGCCAGCACCGCCATTCAATATGAGCATGGCTGAATCAGTACCCCGTTCCAGCTTTCTCTCCATATTCCTTGTTTCCGTAACATTTATGTTACGTTTATGTTACATAACATTTATGGATGTTGTTTTGGCAGGTTTGGAGGGATATGGAACAAATGTTGGCAAGTGGGACTAGTGTAGCTGGCACATGTTGACTGGTGTGGGCAAGTTAGGCCGAAGGGCCTGTTTCCACAATGTATCACTCTATGATTTATGTGTAATGTATTTGTGTGTGTTTATCTGAGTCAATGTGTCTGTGATACTTGCTGCAAGCAACATTTTCATTGTATCTTGTCTTTACCATACTCATGCCCATAACAAATTGAACACGTCAATGAAGCAGGGACATTGTTACTGATCTGCCATGATTGAGGTCTGCTGATGAAAAAGTCAGGGATCTGTTTGCAAAGGGAGTCTTGGAGCTGGGTGATGTTTGAAGACCATCTTCTTTTCGTGTCCATCTTGTGACAAATGCTGACCTCCATCATGAAAAGGACGCAAGCTTCCGGCGACAATCAGTGTGAGCCATCACTTGTGGCAATAGATGATGGTGGTAGCAGAATTAGCTCAGGATACTTCCAGTTACCAGCCCCGCGACGTGGACACTTCTGCTATGGGGCTTTTGAAGACCATGAATGTGTTTTACATTGAGCTGCACATTGTTTTACAGTGAGATGCTTCGGAGCAGAGTGGAGAGCCAGTGAAACAGCATCTGCTGTTGACCTGTTGTGGCGATAGGTAAAATGCTAACTCTGTTTCTTTTCCCACAGATGTGGCCTGACCTATGGACCCTTTCCAGTATTTTCTGTTACCTTGAGTCTCATTGATGTCAGTTCTTTGTAAATGGAAAACTGCACCAAGTTCAAGTGAGTTTATTGTCATGTGTCCCTGATAGGACAATGAAATTCCTGCTTTGCTTCAGCACAACAGAACATAGTAGGCATTGACTACAAAACACATGAATAAATAAACTGATAAAGTGCAAATAACAGATAATGGGTTATTAATGTTCAGAGTTTTGTCTGAGCCAAGTTTAATAGCCTGATGGCTGTGGGGAAGTAGCTATTCCTGAACCTGGTCGCTATATGCTAGCTATAATCAATTATTTTGAGTTAAAACTAACGAGACGTTAAATTCTTACATCTAGAGCAACAGTGCAAGGACAGTCAGTGACTTGGCGAGATGAATGTGTAATAAACAAGCTGTACCAAATTAGGTGAAGAAAAACAATGTACGAAAAATCTATAGGGAAATGGAGTAACAACATCTCCAGGAAAATGTAAAAACAGGTTTAAAAACAAGTCAGCAGGACAAGATAAGAACTCCTAGGGCAAGACGACAAACATTTAATCCCACAGCACTAATAGAAAGAGGTAAACTAGGATTAGGAAGCCTCATGAATTAAATTGCTGAGGAACAAGGCATTCATACAAACTAATGTTTAATCTTCTCGCTCCTTATTTCAGCTTGCTCCATCTAACAAAATGGCCTCCTCATCTCTTCTGCATTGTGCAATTATCCAGCTTTTCCTTAAATGCATCCACCAACCACTCCATGTGGCGATGATGTTTAGTTCAGTTTAGAGATACAGTGTGGAGCCAGGCCCTTCAGCCCACCGAGTCCTTACTGACAAGCAATCCCCATACACTAGGACTATCCGACACAGTCGGGACAATTTACAATTTTACCACAGCCAATTAGCCTACAAACCTGTAGGTCTTTGGAGTGTGGGAGGAAACCGGAGCACCCAGAGAAAACCCACTCGATCACAGGGAGAACGTACAATGAGGAGTTTGGGGTAGAGTATTCCAAAGATTCATAACTCTCAGAAAAATAATTTCTCTGAAACAGGTGACACCTTTCTTTGGAATGATGTCTCTTAGGCCTAGATACTGCACCTTGAGGGGAATATTCCTTCAGCATCATCCAAATCATTGATATAGATGACAAACAGCATTGGGCCCAGCATCAATCCCTGAGGCACACTACTAATCACAGGCCTCTAGTCTGAAAAACCTTCCACCACCACCCTCCTACCATTAAGCCTCATTAACTATAGGAAGTGCTTTCAGTGACTGGTTCTCCAGAAAATGTGGCCACATTTTTACAAAAAGTTGTAAACACTGCCCAGTCCATCATCGGCTCTGACCTCCTCACCATCGAGGGAATCTACCACAGTCGCTGCGTCAAAAAGGCTGGCAGCATCATCAAGGACCCACACCATCCTGGCCACACACTCATCTCTCTACTGCCTTCAGGTAGAAGGTACAGGAACCTGCAACATCCATGTTCAGGAACAGCTTCTTCCCCACAGCCATCAGACTATTAAACTCAACTCAAACAAAAATCTGAACTTTAATAGCCTATTGCACTTTATATGCTTATTTATGTGTTCAATGATATATGGACACACTGATCTGTTCTGTATTTATTTATTTATGCCTTCAATATTCTCTTGTGCTGAAGCAAAGCAAGAATTTAATTGTCCATTCTGGGACACATGACAATAAACTCTCTTGAACTTGAACTCTTAAACATACATTACATATAGAGACGGTGATTAAGGGATAAGGAGTGAATGTGCATCACTCTACTCTTCCAGCAGAGTGATGCAGATTGTCGTCAAGTGGGTTCAGTTTAACAATTCACCCAAAAGACAATATTTCTGATAGAATAGTAGTTGCCTAAATGTGGTGCTGTTGAATGCTCATCACTCTGACTCGGGCATGACTACTTGTGGGCACCCTCCATGCTCAGCTGATCGCTCCCCGGGCACCCAAACATCTACTGCGCATCTTTCAAAAACGGCTGCAATGCTTAAACAAACTCACTGTGACGATGTGCACTGGGCAACTGCGGTTTTAAGTTGATCACAGTCCTTTTGCCATGTGGATGGGTTCAATGAGACACACTCCCCATATGCCTCCATCTCCTTTGAGCAGTACCGAGCCGTTATCTCAAAAGCTGCTTGCCTGTGAGTAAAACAAAGCAAAGATTAGACACACTCAGGATGAATGGCACTTAGTTACAGCAAAACTATTTTGTTTGGAAGAGCAAATAGAGTCAGATTGTGGAAACAGGTCCTTCAGCCCAACCTACCCACACCAACCTACCCACAACCACCCACACCACTAATGTCTCATCTACATTAGTCCCACCTGCCTGCATTATCCCATATGCCTCTAAACCTGTCCTGTCAAGAGGCAAGAGGCAAGAGTGTTTTTTTGTCATATGTCCTGGACAGGACAATTAAATTCTTACTTGCTGCAGCACAACAGAATATGTGAATATTTAAACATTGTATATAACAGGAATAAAAAAATAAAAAGTTCAATAAATAACAAATATAGTGCAAATAACAAATAATAATATAGTCTTTTGCAGTTCAGAGCTCATAGCTTATTCGTTGTGTTTAATACCCTGATGGCTGTGGGGAAGTAGCTCTTCCTGAACCTGGACGTTACAGTTTTCAGGCTCCTGTACCTTCTTCCTGATGGCAGTGGTGAGATAAGTGTGTGGCCAGGATGGTGCGGGTCCTTGATGATTTTGGCTGCCCTTTTGAAGGCATCTATCGACTACGATAGATGCCTTCGACGGTGGGGAGGTCAAAGTCGATGATGGACTGGGCAGTGCTCACAACTTTTTGTAGTCTTTTTCGCTCCTGGACCAGGAGCAAAAAAGTTGCCGAACCAGGCCACAATGCAACCAGTCAGAATGCTCTCTACCGTGCACCTGTAGAAGTTTAGGAGAATCCTCTTCGACATGCCGAATCTTCTCAGGAAGTAGAGTTGCTGATGTCAAGTCAAGTCAAGTTTATTTGTCACATACACATACGAGATGTGCAGTGAAATGAAAGTGGCAATTCTCGCGGACTTTTGTGCAAAAAGACAAACAACCTATAAACACAATCATAACACACATATACCTTTACATAATAAATAATGGAAGGAAAAACGTTCAGTAGAGTTAGTCCCTGGTGAGATAGGCATTTACAGTCCGAATGGCCTCTGGGAAGAAACTCCTTCTCAACCTCTCTGTTCTCACCGCATGGCAACGGAGGCGTTTGCCTGACCGTAGCAGCTGGAACAGTCCGTTGCAGGGGTGGAAGGGGTCTCTCATGATATTGTTGGCTCTGGAGTTGCACCTCCTGATGTATAGTTCCTGCAGGGGGGCAAGTGAAGTTCCCATAGTGCGTTCGGCCGAACGCACTACTCTCTGCAGAGCCTTCTTGTCCTTGGCAGAGCAATTCCCAAACCAGATGGTAATGTTCCCGGACAAGATGCTTTCCACCGCCGCTGCGTAGAAGCACTGGAGGATCCTCGGAGACACTCTGAATTTCCTCAATTGCCTGAGGTGGTAAAGGCGCTGCCTTGCCTTACTCACGAGTGCTGAGGCGTGTGATGCCCATGTCATATCCTCGGAGTTGTGGACTCCCAGATATTTAAAACAGTTCACCCTATCCACAGGATCCCCATTTATCCTCAATGGAGTGTACGTCCTCGGATGATGTGCCCTCCTAAAGTCCATAATCAGCTCCTTCGTTTTTTTGATGTTCAGAGGAGGCTGTTATCCTGGCACCAGAGTGCTAGATCAGCCACCTCCTCCTGGTAGGCCTTCTCATCGTTGTCTGAGATCAGGCCCACCACCACAGTGTCATCAGCAAACTTAATTATTGAGTTGGAGCTGAACCTAGCCACACAGTCATGTGTGTACAGGGAGTACAATAGGGGGCTGAGGACGCAACCCTGGGGCGATCCTGTGCTCAGGGTGAGGGACTTCGATGTATTCCCTCCCATCTTGACTACCTTGTAAAGATGTGCCTTCTTTACAATTGCATCAGTGTGCTGGGTCCAGGAAAGATCTTACATATGCACGCCCAGGAATTTGAAGTTATTGACCCTCTCCACCATCATCCCGTTGATATAAACAGGATTGTGGGTCCTCATCCTTCCACCGCTAAAGTCCACAATCAGTTCCTTGGTCTTACTGTCCATGTACCTGTCCAATGTTTCTTAAACGTTGCGATAGTACCAGCCTCAACAACCTCCTCCGGCAACTCATTACATACACCCACCACCCTTTGTGTGAAAAAGTTTCCCCTCAGGTTCCTATTAAATCTTTTCTCCCTCACCTTCAACCCATGTCCTCTGGTTCTCAAAGCTTTTTACTGTACCTCAGTACACGTGACAATAATAAACTAAACTACTCTAAAAGGCGATCTGAGGAGAAAGTTGTTTTTTCACACAGTGAATGCTTGATATCAGTAACACACAGCCAGAGGGGATAATGGAATTAGATACAATTACTATATTTAAGAGGCATTGATACCGACACCTAAATAGGCAAGGCACCCAAGTACAGGGTTTTAATGTCTGCAAATTGGATTAATGCAAGGTGCAATAAGGTCAGTGCGGATGTGGTTAGCCAGAGTTTAGTTTAGTATAGAGATACAATGTGGAAACAGGCCCTTCGGCCCACCGAGTCCACACTGACAAGCAATCCCCATACACTAGGACTATCCTGCACACTAGGGACAGTTTACAATTTTACCAAAGCCAATTAACCTACAAACCTGTACGTCTGTGGAGTGCGGGAGGAAACCGGAGCACCCAGAGAAGACCCATGTGGCCACGGGAGAGAACATACAAACTCCATAATGACAACACACCGGCGCTGAAAGGCAGCAACTCTACCGCTGCACGCGTGCTGCCAATGGCCCATTTGTGTTCTGTACAAGTCTATAACTTTAATTTGTATGTGTTGAGCTGAATTAAGAGTGTCCTGTTCAAAATTGAAATGGCAGAGAACCCTCTTTATGCATACCGTTCCATCGCTGGAATGCTATCAGGTTTATAACATCCATGATGAAGCAAACAGTACAAAATATTAAACTGCTGGTATATTCAAATGCTTGGCACACCCATTCAACCTCAGGATCCCAAAATCAGATCCCTTAGTTACACCGAGTAAGGTCTGTTAGTGTCTCAATAATGAAATGGTCTGCAATTAGAGTTCAAAGGCTATTGACTGATGTTACAGAAGAGCTGACCTGGTGGTTATATTGTTGCATCAGTCAATATCACTGCTATAGCGGGGTTGCACGTAAGGTCACTGGGTCATAGGGCTTGACGCACGGAGCCGCTCAATCCATCTGGAGGACATCCGTAACTTCCGGTATATGTTATTAATGCAAGAAACGCGTACTTTCCTACCTGTTAAAAACCGCCAAAATGTTGAATTTTTGCGCTGAAAAAAAATGTGGAAGTCGGGGTAAGTGTGAGAGACGTACCCAACTTCAGAATTCCAAAAGTGAAGTGAAATGAAGGTAAAGAGAAGCGAGAGCTGAAGGGACAACAGCAGCTAAAGTGTTTGGGGAACATTGGCTGTGCAGATATCGGAATTGAAAATATTGGGAATTATCGCGTTTGCTCACTGCATTTCATCAACAATAAGGCATTATTTGTGTTTTTTCTTGATTCCTTTGGTATCTAAAAAGTCTCAGAAGTGATAAATCTGGCTGTAAATTTTTCTTCAGAGGCGTTTTCATTTTGTATGTAAAAACCCACTTGAGAACCATGGGCGATTTAAAAAAATTACAGCCAGATTTATCACGTCTGAAACTTTTTAAGTTGCCAAAGGAATCAAGAAAAAACACAAATAATGCCTTTGTTGATGAAATGCAGTGAGCAAACGGCCAATGTTTGCCAAGCGCTCTGGCTGTTGTTGTCCCTTCAGCTCTCGCTTCTATCTACTATTTCTCCTCACTTTTGAAATTCTGAAGTAGGCTAAATGTCTCACACGTTTATCCCGATTTCCATAATTATTTACAACGCAAAAATTGACAATTTCGGCGGGTTTTAACGGGCCCGCTAAGCTGGAAACAATGGTAAGTGCCTACCTGCAGTTCATCGCATGTACTCCATCTGGAGTAGCGTAGCAACAGTACGGGTCATGGGTCGTGACCCGACTGCCGTGAAACCTCCCTATACCTAATGTAATGAAGTGTTCAAGAGATTATCAGCAACTTCATAGATTCTGGTTGTGAGAAGAGAACTCAAGTTCCTTTCCTCTTTTCTAATTAAAGATCCCGATGTAAAACATTAACTGCCGCTATTTTGCACTAAACGTTATTCCCTATCATGTATCTGCACACTGTGAATGGCTCAATTATAATCATATATAGTCTTTCCACTGTGTAAGAAGCAACTGCAGATGCTGGTTTACACCGAAGATAGACACAAAAAGCTGGAATAACTCAGCGGGCCAGGCAGCATCTCTGGAGAGAAGGAATGGGTGACGTTTCGGGTCATGACCGAAGAAGGGTCTCGACCCGAAACGTCACCCATTCCTTCCCACCAGAGATGCTGCTTGTCCCGCTGCATTACACTAGCTTTTTGTGTCTATCTGTGGTCTTTCCGCTGACTGGTTAGCACACAACAAAAGCCTTTCACTGTACCTTGGTACATGTGACAATAAACTAAACTGAACCGAGATAGTAGTTCAAGACTGCTCTCAAGTTCATAAGGTCATAAGTGATAGGAGCAGAATTCAGCCATTCGGCCCATCAAGTCTACTCCGCCATTCAATCGCGGCTGATCTATCTCTCAATCCTAACCTCATTCTCCTGCCTTCTCCCCATAACCCCTGACACCCATACTAATCATGAATCTATGTATATCTGCCTTAAAAATATCCATTGACTTGGCCTCTACAGCCTTCTGTGGCAAAGAAATCCACAGATTCACCACCCTCTGCCTAAAGAAATTCCTCATCTCCTTTCTAAAAGAACGTCCTTTAATTCTGAGACTGTGACCTCTAGTCCTAGACTCTCCCACTAGTGGAAACACCCTCTCCACAGCCACTCTATCCAAGCCTTTCACTATTCGCTGTGGTAGGATGGTACGGTTGCCTTCCCCAGCAGGACACCGTGCTCCACTCGGCCCATTCCTCTTCCCCTACTATCCCTCGAGCGATAAGGGGATACTGGTGCCCCCCACGGGCCGCTCCTCCGCCCCAGTCCCAGCCCCAGCTTCACTCACATGGCGCCGGCAACCTCCACACGCCGCAGGCAACTGGGTGGGAACCACCCACCGACCCCCGCTGATTGGGCTATCAGTCTGCCAATCAGGCGCAACACCCTCCTGATTGGACAATGGGGGCGGGACAACCACTGGATCCGCCCACCTATCACCGTCTATTGGACGGTCCGCCTGTCCATCATCACTTGATTGGATAATGGAGGCGGGACATCCACTGGCACCGCCCACCGGCCCCCGCCTATTGGATCGGCCGCCTGCTCATCATCATTTGATGGACAATGGGGGCGGGCCGTCCAATGGCACCGCCCACCGGCCGCTGATTGGAGCAGCCCCCTGTCCGTCATCGCTTCCTCCTCCTGATTGGCTAATGGGTAATATCTCTAAATCCAGGCATTTGAGGGTTTGAGGCCACTCTGGGCGAGTGGATCACTTCACGTGACACAGTTAGGGACCGGATTGTCGGAGATCAGATGATATAGTATCAGGTGGACGGAGTAGACGGTTATTCATGTTACGAGGGGAGGAACAGGCAGAGCGGAAGTGCCGGTTGCTATGGAGGTCACGTGTGACGTGCTCCGGAAGTAGCGGTCGCCACTGAGGGCGGGATGCCGGTCGCTGTGCAGCGTCACCGCGGCGGGCCTGGTGCTCCGAGTCCGGCCATGAAGGCGGTGCAGGAGGACACGGAGCCGCTGCTGGGGCCGGGACAGGACGAGGACCAGGGCGAGGGCGAGGGCCCGAGGAGAGCGGGCGGCCTCCACGAGGAGCTGGTGGAGAGCGTGTCGCTGTACCGCCGCCGGCCCTTGCCGCTGTACGGCACGCTGGGGCCTTTCGCCGCGCTCTACGCCGCCTGGCTCTACCTGTGGGTCGGCCACTACGGGGTCAGCCAGTACCCGGAGGCGGGCCTCATCGCTCTCGCCGCGCTCGCCATCCTGCACATCCTCACCGTGCTGTCGGGGCACTGGTCTGTGCACGCTCATTGCCTGCTCACTTGCACCGCGGTAAGAATGCGCACCTTATAGACCCCAAACCGCTGGAGTAGCTCAGCGGGTCAGACAGCAGCATCTCTGGAGAAAAGGAGACCCGAAATGTCACCCATTCCTTCTCTCCAGAGATGCTGTCTGACCCGTTGAGTTACTCCAGCTTTTTGTGTTTATCTTCGGTTTAAACCAGCATCTGCAGTTCCTTCCTACACAAATGTATTATTATAGACAGACCGTCTGAAGAAGGGTCCCGACCCGAAGAGATGCTGCCTGTCATGCTTGGTTACTCCAGCATTTTGTGTCTCTCTTCGGTGTAAACCAGCATCTGTAGTCTACACGAATGTATCATCGCTATCCACTGAAGGTAAACCCAGCTACTGGCGCGCGTAACGTCCAGTGATGGACAGGTCCAGCACAGAAGATGGACACAAAATGCTGGAGTAACTCAGCGGACCACACAGCATCTCTGGAGAGAAGGAATGGGTGTCGTTTTGGGTTGAGACCCTTCTTCAGACTGGCTATACCGAAGTACCCCCAGCTGGATATGCACGGAGACATGCTGGAGTATTGAGATGGGATTATACTCTGGGAGGGATGTGTGCATTGCAAGTTTGCTTGGACACAGAGAAGAGGTGTACGTTGTGGCTGTGTTAGGGTTCAGGAACTGGGGCTGTACAGTGTGGGTGTATCAGGGTAGAGGGACGGGGGAATGTGCAGTGCGGATATGCTCGGGTACAGGTAGATGTAAAACCCAAAGTGCTGCAGTAACTCAATGTGTCAGGCAACATCTCTCGAGGACATGGATAAGTTGGGGAGTTTTGTGTCTGAATAAGGGTCCTGACTTGAATTGTTGCATATCGTGTCCTCCAGATATACTGCCTGACACACTAGTTTGTTCTATGCAAGATTCCAGGCTATGGGGCCAGGTGTTGCACAGTGTGTGTGCAGGAGACGGGGACTGTGGCTGTTCTGTGTGTTTTACATGATACAGGGACTGATGTGGTAGAGTGTGTATGTCTACAGGATACAGGAATTCGGACTGTACAGTGTGTTTGTGTGCCAAGGTACAGTGACTAGGTGTGTCGGAAAGAACTCCAGATGCTGGTTTAACTCGAAGGTAGACACAAAATGCTGGAGTAACTCAGCGGGTTAGGCAGCATCTCTGGAGAGAAGGAATAGGTGACGTTTTGGATCGAGAGCCTTCTTCAGACACAGGGACTAATTGTATTGTTATGTGTGTGCACACCAGGGACTGTGTATGAGTGCTGCAAGTGTAAAATCGAAAAATACTGCAGATACTCAGCAGGTCTGGTGGAATCTGTGGAGAGGGGTGAAATTAAGGTTTTAGGTTGCCTATGAGAATTGGGAACATTTCTAGGTTTTAAGTTACGAAGAAGGGATGGGGAGTGCAGGTATATCTGGATTCAGGGCAAGAAACGTGCTGCTGGTGTGCCTGGCTACAAGGATGAGGAATATAAAATGTAAATAGTGCCAAGTACAGGATTAAGGAGGTACTTTGTGGGTGTAGGAAGGAACTGCAGATGCTGCTTTAAACTGAAGATACACAAAAAGTTGGAGTAACTCAGCGGGTTTGTCAGTATCTCTGGAGAAATGGAATCGGTGACGTTTCGGATCGAGACCCTTCAGACCCGAGTCTGAAGAAGGGTCTCGATCTGAAATGTCACCTATTCCTTTTCTCCAGCTTTCTGTCCACTTTGTGGGTGTGCCTGGTACAAAGAAAGGAAAAGTGCCGTGCAGGTGCGCTTAGTTACCTGAATGGGTAACGTGCACCTGATATCATTTTAATTTACAGTCCCTGGGGTTGTTAACTTCCATTGCAGCTCTGAGTTGTGAAATGGATGAGATCTGCAGACTTTGCCACAGCTGACGTTTCAGGAGCATGTTTGGAATGCTGGGCCATTCTATTGTTTGCTCATGTACCCTTCTACCTCCCATTATAAACGTTTGAATTGCTTGGTGTTTTCCCTGGTAGATGCTTCACTATTTTTAGCCATCATAGGTTAGGGGTTGAAGAGATTATTGCATTAATTTTTAAAGACATTTTGACAGTGTTTATTTAAACTGGAAATCCTTTGCCCTTCAATTTAGCCCAATTTGTCCATGCTGATCAAGATGCTCCATCCTAAGCTACTCCCATTTGGCCCATATCCGTCCAAACTTTTCCTATCCATATACCCGTGTGTATGTGCAGGAAAAAACTGCAGATGCTGGTTTAAAACGAAGAAAGATACAAAATGCTTGAGTAACTCAGCGGGAAAGGCAGCTTCTCTGGAGAGAAGGAATTGTTGACGTTTCGGATCGAAACCCTTCTATAGACTGAAAGGCTTTTGTGCCCTTTTTGCCATTCATAGTCATAGCGTTGGAAACAGGCCCTTCAGCCCAACTTGCCCACACATGTCCCAACTACACTAGTCGCACCTGCCTGCATTTGGCCCATATTCCTCAAACTGTCCTATCCATATACCTGTCTAACTGTTTCTTAAATGTTGGTATGGTCCCTGCCTCAACTACCACCTCTGGTACCTTGTTCCATACACCCACCACTCTTTGTGTGAAAAAGTCACCCCTCAGATTCCTATTAAATCTTTTTCCCTGCACCTTAAACCTATGTCATCTGGTCCTCTGTTCACCTACTCTGGGCAAGAGACCTAATTTAGTTCAGGGTTAATCTTTTTGCTTGGCAGCACTTTCCAGTACTAACTTAAAATCTGTTGGTTCCTTTGATATCTTTAAAACAAACTATTACCCTCCATCATGAGTTTGGAGAGCTTGAGATTCCCTACCCTGGGTAAAAAGACATCCATAAACCTCCAGATTCAATCTTCTTCCATATTGACATCTCCAATGTGATGTCACCACCACAATACCCATGTCCTCAACCTTGTTTTTCAATACTCCCAAGGGGACAGTTCTTCCTTTTCTGCTTTTCCTACCTCCTACCTCCTGCCCCCCCCCCCTCCCCCCATGTCCCCTTTCAGTCTGAAGAAAGGATCAGACCCGAAACGTTACCCATCCTTTTTTCCCCAGAGATGCTGCTTGACCTGCTGAGTTGCTACAGCACTTTGTGTTGACCCTTTTCCTTCCTCCAGTCCCCCCCCCCCCCTCCAGAAGAAGGGTTTCGACCTGCTGAATTACCCCAGCATTTTATGTCTATGGACTTCCTGCTTGTTGTGATTCATATTTCCAGCTATAACCACTCAACTTTGCACATTATGATGCAATAATAGGAGATGCTACACCTGTTTTTACTTTCATCCTGACCTGGGCCCAAACTATTCTCCAAGTGAATTGTACAGTGTAGTGCATTTGGTGCTCCAATGTGCTCAAAATAGTCAATACTTTGGTTCTCATCTTCAAAATTATTTTACATTCTGGAATATTTTGTGTCTTGGTCGAAAATGTTCACTGTTTTAAGGGGATGAGAGAAAAGGGGATCTGTTGACCAAGTAGCCCAACCTCAATAGTTGGGAAAAATGTAGTATGTATAAAGAAGTATGTAGTATCAGAATGCTTTGAAAGGAATTGTAAGATTGAGAAAAATAAGCATGAATTTATGGAAAGAAAGTCACATTTGCCTAATCAACTGGAGTTCTTCCGAAGATGTGGTTATAGAATAGATAAGGAAAATACAGTTGATGTGCTGTATCTGGATTTTTACGGATCTTTTGATAAGGTCTTAAGAAGGGGGTTGGTCAAGGTTACAGCACACGAATTTGGGATACCATGTTACAATTACTGTTCAGAAAAAGGAGTTGAAATAAGCTGAGAAGGGTCAAATTGTTGGGAAAAATGTAGTATGTAGAAAGAAGTATGTAGTATCAGAATGCTTTGAAAGGAATTGTAAGATTGAGAAAAATAAGCATGAATTTATGGAAAGAAAGTCACATTTGCCTAATCAACTGAAGTTCTTCCGAAGATGTGGTTATAGAATAGATAAGGAAAATACAGTTGATGTGCTGTATCTGGATTTTTACGAATCTTTTGATAAGGTCTTAAGAAGGGGGTTGGTCAAGGTTACAGCACACAAATTTGGGGATACCATGTTACAGTTACTGTTCAGAAAAAGGAGTTGAAATAAGTTGAGAAGGGTCAAATTGGCGGGATTTGTCTATTGGAACATGATTGGTGTTTGCGACCCCACTTGTTTGAAGTCTTCTCAGCTTATTCCAACTGATTTTCTGAATAATAAGATTGAAGGGACGAAATGTCATATTTCCAACTTCTCTGATGCTGCTGATCTATATGGGATTGTAAGCAGGGAGGAGGATGTAAAGTGGATTCAAAAGGATATAAAACAAGCTGAGTGAATGAGTGAAAACATGGTGGATGGAATATAATGTGCAAAACCAGGAGATCCTCCACTATCCACATTACAGTAAAGAAAACTATTGGTAAAAATAGTGAGTGGTTGTATGATATTGATAATGAAATGGATGTTCCAGCATCGGCAGTGCCTGTGGCTTCAAAGGGATCTAGATGTTCATAAGTTCTAGGAGAAAAATTAGGTCATTTGGCCCATCAAGTCTACTCATGGCTGATCTATCTTTCCCTCTCAACCCCATTCTCCTGCCTTCTCCCCATTACTGCTGACACCCATACCTAATCAAGAATCTGTCAATCTCTGCCTTAAAAATATCCATTGACTTGGCCTCCACAGCCTTCTGTGGCAATGAAAGAGACTATTTCATATTAACCCCCCTCCCCGTACATAACTACATGGTCTTACTTTAGATTCCTCAGTGCTGGTGGAGTACCACTAGCCTGCAAAAATCAACAGGCGCTGAAAGTGAGCCAACATCGGGTATCCCTTTTCATGGCTAATATTCCTAGATTTGAATAGTAAGAAGGAGCTCTCAATGCTGGTTTACAAAAAAAAACACCCCGCTGAAATAATTCAGCGGGTCAGGCAACATCCCTGAAGTACATGGATAGGTGACGTTTTGGGTGGGATCTTCAGACTGATTGTGGGGGAGGGGGGGGAGAAAACTGGAAAAGAGGAGGGGCAGGACAAAGCCTGACAGGTAACAGGTGAAGACAGGTGACGTGGAGATTTTTGTTGGCCAAATGCCAGAGATATAAATAAACAGTAGGAATAAGGAGTTGCAACTGTGGGTTCACATTGTTTCTTTGCTTCAGACTCCTGAAACAGGCACACTGTTTCAACCTTTAAATGATAATCAGAGAGAAATATTCAAGGTGCTCTCAATGAACATGGGCACGAATGATTAGATATCAGATGCAGAAATGATGGATCAGCCCTAACATTTTGTTTCCTGATGTGGTTTGTCAATGCCTTTTGTATATTGAAGCATAACCACCTTTTGTATTCAATTCCTTTAAATAAACAACATAATTGCTGATTATGACCTGCATGTTGGCCTTCTGTGAATCGAGCTATAGACAAATAGATCCCTCTGCATGAAGAACATGTGTACAGAGGAGGAATGCCTGGTAGGGAAATAGCTTTCAACCCAGCGGTATGAATGTTGAGCTTGCAACCCAGTGGTATGAATGTTGATTTCTCCAAATTCAAGTAATCCCTGCATTCCCTGTCTATCCGCCCCTTCCCCACCCTAGTCTTCCTGCCCGATTCACTATTTGTATGGGGTGGCAGATTGCAACCTTCACGTGGTCCGCCCTGTTTCGACAAATGCAATCAACCCGGCATGCACAACCAAATAAGATCAAATGGAACAAGTTGTCCTACAACTTTAGGCTGCGCACGCCATACGCAAGAAGATTTTGCATCCATATATACGTTTATTTTCACCTCTTCCACAGCCAACAATGGGCCATTGTGGGCTCCACCTTTTCTTGTTCATCGGTGCAGACTCTGAATTGTTCTGAGCTTTTTCATACCTCTAGTTTCCCCTGCCCTGACTCTCGGTCTGAAGAAGGGACCGAAACATAATCTATTCATTTTCTCTAGAGATGCTGCCTGACCTGCTGATTTACTTCAGCATTTTGTGTCTATCTTCGATGTAAACCAGCATCTGACGTTTCTTCCTACATGTAGGGAATGTGCAGTGCAACTATACGGAGGAATACTTTTTACACCGTAGCATACTGAGGTACAGGAATAAGGGAATAAACATTAGGTACGTAGAGGTACAGCTGTGGAAATATGTAGTGCAGTTATACCTAGAATAAAAACTTTAAAGATATCATCCTTGCTGCTAATTTAGAGCAGGCTATATTAATAGTTATTGGGTTTAAGAAGGAACTGCAGATGCTGGAAAATCGAAGGTAGACAAAAGTGCTGGTGAAACTCAGCGGGTTTCAGTGATATTTGCATCGGGAAAGATTTTTGGGATGGTTTGCCTGTTACTGTGAGCCAGATATTGGTGTACTCAGTTTAAATGTTGGATGTCCTCATGTTTGAGTATCACACTGGATGGCAAGATTGAAAAGATTCCCATCAGTTTGCCATGCAGTGGGTATCACTGGCAGGAAGCAATGAAGATAGACACAAAATGCTGGAACATGCAGCATTTCTGTAGAGAAAGAATGGATGACGTCTCGGGTTGAGACCCTTCGGGACAATAAAGAGCAGGTTTCCAAGAAGATATCCATATTGGGTTTGAAAGTTCTAGCCGTGGGAAGTTAAATCGGCATGCTTTCAACAGCCGTGATTTCTGGACTCCAAACAAAATCTGTGTACAATGCTGAGGTCACACAACCTTTATGGCTAGGAAGCTGCCATTTGTATCAAAAATACGGAAAAACATGTATTGTTAATGCTGCTGAGAGCTATAGGCACTCAAACTACTTACTGAACGTGCTTTAACTGAATATATTCATTCCGCATGTGTTCATATTGTCTTGGTTAAACTCGTGGATAATGTGGATGCTCTCTTCCAGAATCAAAATAGTTAGAAGCCGCTACGGTGGTACGAGTCCAGTCTTTGAGCCACAAAACTATAGACTTTTGTCCTGCTGAGTTCCTTCAGCTGTGTTTTGCTCAAAACTTACGAACGCTGCTTTCAAATTTTCAGAAACAAGCGGGACAATATCCACACGCATGCCAATGTTTTGTCCAATATTAATGCAATCACCAACATGATGTGGTTGTTAAGCAAAACTTTGCTGTTCTGCTCATTGTGGATGTGTGTCTGACACGTGCCACTTCGTATGTTCTCCATTCCCAACTCGATCAATGCCAAATGGGCAACTATGGACTTTAATCTTCTTCAGGTAATCTTTTGCTGGCCTGGATTTGTACTGGCCTTTTCTTGCCTCCAGCCATCCCAATCCCTACCTCCATCTTTCAGTCTGAAGGAGGGTTCCAACCTGTTACGTCACCTATTCCTTTTCTCCATGGAGCTCATTGAAAAGCTTAGATTGATAGACTTCTGAATATTAAGGGAATCAAGGAATGTGATATAAAGTAATAAAAATGATCGGCAGATGCAGGGCTGCCTAGACTGACCCCTGGTTGCCTTCAAAGACCGGGAACCAGAGAGGAGGTAGTTGGCAATGGTGCCGAAAGCTGAACAAGGTCCAGTAAGAAGGAACCCGGGATCTTACCTTTGAAGACAGGCATAATCACTGAAGTTCATGCCAATATTTGTACCTACACTTGTTTTATCACTGCTTTTTTTTAAATTCTCGCTCTGTATACAATTGGCCTCCAAAAGCAAAAGTACTTTTTGACTGTAAAATACTTCCGGTTGTCCCAAGGTGGTGAAAGGCACCATGTAAAAGGTCAGCTGCGGGAGTCTCCCTGGGGCACGATGTATTAGAAACATAGAAAATAGGTGCAGGAGTAGGCTATTCGGCCCTTCGAGCCTGCACCGCCATTTAATATGATCATGGCTGATCATCCAACTCGGTATCCTGTACCTGCCTTGTCTCCATACCCCCTGATCCCTTTAGCCACAAGGGCCACATCTAACTCCCTCTTAAATATAGCCAATGAACTGGCCTCAACTACATTCTGTGGCAGAGAATTCCACAGATTCACCACTCTTTGTGTGAAAAATGTGTTCCTCATCTCGGTCCTAAAAGATTTCCCCCTTATCCTTAAACTGTGACCCCTTGTTCTGGACTTCCCCAACATCGGGAACAATCTTCCTGCATCTAGCCTGTCCAACCCCTTAAGAATGTTGTAAGTTGGCCAATGATGATGGCCAGGCAAGGAGAGGGGTGATGGTTTGCGGGATGACTAGATGGAGAAGACAGCTGCAGCGGCCTTTAATGCCAGCTGCAGTTGGGACTGTGAAATGGTGCCAAAACCTGGCGACTCTTGCACATGGACTCAGTGGGCTATTTCTATGTATTATGTACTTATTGTACTCATGGCAATAATTTCTACTGATCTGTATGCAGAAAAAAAAAGTATTTCGCTGAACCTTGGTGCACGTAATAACAAAGGAACCATTGAGCCATTATACCAAAGATAGACTCAGAAGACGGGCCCTGACCTGAAATGTCACCTATCCAATTTCTCCAGAGATGCTGCCTGACCCACTGAGTTACTGCACCATTTTGTGTCTATCTTTGGTCAATGCTAAAGCTGTCAAAAGAAATGTTACAAGGACGCCCTCAAAGCATCCGTGGGGTAATTTTGAGAATGGCACTGAAAGTCGGGAAGTTTGGTGAGGTGCATGGGATGAAGATAGCATTGACCTGCCATGACAGTTATGTAAGCTGGTAGAATGATTGGATCATTGGCTGATGAAATTTAATACTGAGAAATGTGAAGTGTTACATTTTGGTAGGAGGAATGAGAAGGAGCAACATAAACAAGGGCACAAGAACAGAATTGTGGATGATTTGTTGAAGCTGGCAGAGTAGGTGGCAAAAAGCATTTTACCAGAAAATGAGTTCACTAAATCAAAGCTCAGATGCAATGTGTTGTTTAAAACTGTTAAGTTATTCACTTTGGCACACAAAATAGGAGTTTGTTAAAAGAAAAGAGATTGGCTATTGTTGATGTTCTTGCTGCAGTTGCAGAGGGCCTTAAACAGTACAACACAGTAAAAAGGCGCCTGAGTATTGTGTGCAGTGCCTGCGAAAGGACATCCTTGCCAGTGAGTGCTGTAATGATTCACTACAGTGATTCCAGAGATGGCAGGTTTGACATGGAAGAGATTAAATGGTCCTGGACTGCCTTCTGTTAAGTTTAGAAGAATAAGAGTTCTCATTGAACCTTAATCTCTTACACAACTCAACAGGCTGGATACAGCTGGGGAAATTTCCTTAGCTGAGAACCAGAAAAGAAAACCATATCAGAAAAGGGCACAAAATGCGGGAGTAACTCAGCGGGTCAGGCAGCATCTCTAGAGAACATGGATAGGCATTGATCTCTGGTTCTTGCTCTGATTTCACAGGCCTCCTCAACAACCCATGAAACTGGAGTCATCCTTGATCCAGAGAAACTGCTGCAGGAGGAGATCTGCGTTATATTGCAGTATAAACATCCTCCCAGTTTACGAATGGCCGACTTGTGTACAGCTCGTGTGTACGATCGAGTGTTGGGGAGGATTGACGGGGTGGTTTGCCGGTTGCAACAGGATTGCAGGCATTATCTTTTGCGCAGGGAAATGCACTGCATTTCCGACTTGCGAACTGTTCAGCTTGCAGAACTCTGCTGCAATTTGGTCGGACCTGTGTGCTTATACATAGAACAATGTTGATATTTTAAGCCAACTCCAATAAGCACTTTTACCAGTTCTGGCTTCAAATTGCAGAATAATTATTTGCTGCTGCAAGTTCCTGGTCTACATGACTGCTTAGTTAGGGGTTGATCAGTATTTCGTATGCAAGAAAATCCTGTGTTTAAGCAATTAGCATTTAACAAATTAGCAAACCCTTGCAATCTCCATTTATTTGGTAAAGTGCCTTGAGGTTCGTTGTAAAAATCTAGAACGTTCTTTATGGTTGATTACTGAGACTGAGGAATGGGGAATATAATGAAGCTTTGTTGGAGAAGGTTGGATAAGATCTATTTTGTCCATTGACTATAATTATAGTTGGGGCATGTTAAGCTAGACATGATAGAGTCTAAAGAAGGGTCTCGACCCGAAATCACCCATTCCTTTTCTCCAGAGACGCTGCCTGGCCCGCCGAGTTACTCCAGCATCTTTGATATAAACCAACATCTGCAGTTCCTTCCAACACATAGTCTTCACATTGGGAGCGTTGTCCATTGTGTGGGTCCAGTTGCTGTCAATGGAGTTGACCAGTGACTTGTTGCGAATGGAGAAGATTAGAACAGGAAAGGTCCAAACATGCCATAATGAGGTGCCGGTCTAGTGAAACTACACTAGGGAATGAAATCATGCTAAATAGCAACCGCAGCATGCAATAGAGCCAAGAAACACCGAAGATAGACACAAATTGCTGGAGTATCTCAGCACATCGGAAAGAAGTCTGAAGAAGGGGCAGCAAAGTGGCGCAGTGTTAAAGTTGCTGCCTTAAAGCGCTTGTAGCGCTGGAGACCCGGGTTGGATCCCGACTACGGGTGCTGTCTGTACGGAGATCTTTGATTTCTTCCCACACTCAAGACGTACAGGTTTCTGGGTTAATTGGGTCAGTATAAGTGTAAATTGTCCCTAGTGTGTATAGGGTAGTGTTAATGTGCGGGGGTCGCTGGTTGGTGCGGACATTGTTGGCCGACGGGCCTGTTTCCACACTGTATCTCTAAACTAAATTAAGGGTCCCGACCTGAAGTGCTGCCAAACCACTTCAGTAAGTGTGTGTTTTGCTAGAAACAGATTACCTGTCAAACAAAAAAACTCTGTTCAAGAACTCCATTAGCTGTTTTTTTCATTTGCTACAGGAACCAAACCCTTTCAAGGCCACTTATGCGAAGGTTGTTCCTACCGCTAACAATGGGTCCCCTGAATTGGTGCTGCTTCTACATGACCAGGTAAGCAACTGATGCTGCATGTGGCTGAAAGTATTTTTTTTATTTTTTTGCAATTCTAATGGAAATTTCAATGGAAATGTGAAAGTGAGAGATGCTCAAATTCCCAGCTACTGTGAATCTACATCAATAATTTAGTTGTGATCTAATTCCTTATTTGAGAGTTAGCTCGAGGTATTTTGTGAAGAGAATTCAGAGGTGTTTAGACTGAGTGAGGGGCATATGCAATAGTTTGTGGAAAAAATGAGAAGTTGATTGTTTGGATGCACAAAACAAAAGCGGAATATTTGTTGGAGAGGTTGGGGTAATGTTGGCTTTCACAGTTCACAAGCTCACGTCACTGATGGTCAGTGAGCAGACATGAGAAGTGGTTAGAAGGGTAAATGGTGTAATTGCCTTTATGGTTGATTTGATTTTACGGAACTTGGCAAATTTTGAGCAAAACTGTTTCTGAGGAACTCTGTTGTCAGGCAGCATCTGAGGAGGGAAACGGACCAACAGTTTGGGACTCAATAGAAGAGTCCTGACCTGAATTGTTGCCTGTCCATTTACTTCTACAAATGTTGCCTGACCTGCCGAGTTCCTCCGGTGCATTTATTCTGCTCAAGATTCCAGCATCTGCAGTCTCTTGTCTCCTCTGCAAATCTTATTGCATTTGGCCTTGAGGGACAATACCTAGAGTGTTATGTGCAGTTTTGGACTCCTTACACAAGAAATAATATGCTTGCCATAGAGGAAGTATAATAAAAATTTGGTAAATTGGGATTGTTCTCTAGACTGAAGAAAAATGAGTAGAGTCCTCATGTCAAATTGAAATCTTCTTCAACGGCCTGTTACTGGAATGACATTTTTCCCGATTGAGGGTTCTAGCACGTGGATGTAGTTTGATGAAAGGCATGAGCCATCTAACAACGACATAAGAAATTACTTAACTCTGGTGAATCTTTGGAGCAATCTACCTTAAGGCTGGGAGGCTCAATAGTTGATCTTTTCATGGCAAGTATTTGGATATTAGGGGAATTGGGAGTAATGTGGGAAAATGGCACAGAGATAAATCTCATCACTCCCTTTCTGCATTCTTACTGTAAATTACCAGAACAGGGGAACATAAATCTAAAGGTTACGTGATTCTTTACAGTGCAATTTAATCTTAAGTGCATCTTAAATCTGAATGTTTGCAATTCAAAATGCTATCAATCCAGAGCTAAGGATGCAGAAAATGGCAGCAAAACAAGTTTAAGTCAGAGGAGCAGAATTAGGCCATTTGGTGCATCAAGTCTACTCCACCATTCAATCATGGCTGATCTATATTTCCCCCTCGACCCCATTCTCCTGCCTTCTCCCCACAATCTTTGACACCCTTACTGATCAAAAACCCGTTAATCTCTGCTTTCAAAATACACAGAAGCTTGTCCTCCACGGCCGCCTGTGGCAATGAACTCCACAGATTCACCACAGCAAGTACGGGCCAATGAAAAGATTTGGCAACGGTTAGCGGTGGTTAATAGTATTTAAGTAGTAAATGGTAAGATGAACTCAGTATTAAAAATAAGATAAGTTGGTGGAACAAAAATATGAAACGAGTGACTTTTAAATATAAATAGTCAGGTCTGAAATGTAGCAGCTCCATCAAACTGGATGAATTGAGAAAATATTTTTTTGAAATCTGAAATTAAAATGTGTGTATTAAATTTCAGACATGAGTAAGATGACTATTGATAGGTGTCATGTAGGTGACTGGTTGGATGTTAGGTGGATATATGTTCAATAGCATCAGGTTTTGGTGTGATGGTGGACTCTTCTCAGCCTTTATTTCTCTTTTCATATTTAAATATCAGTCTCATTGTTTTCACATTGTTGCTTAAATATTCTTCTCTCTCTGCAGGACACGATTCAACAGAAAACCATCTATTTTGAGTTTCAAAAGATTAAATACTGGTTTGATGAAGATGAGAATGAGTTCCTCCCTGTCGCTTTCCCAGTAGATTTTCAAATTAATTTTTACCAGACTGCCAAAGGATTCCAGGATGAAATAGAACTCAAAGATGCCGAAAAGAAATATGGTATAAACAAGTATGTACTGAAACTTGGAAAAGTTGTGAAAATGAATGAAATGTGTATTTGTACAATAGCCGCTATTGGGGCATACTCAACCATTTGTAAGCGTAACTAAATTTTTGGTGGTTTGTATGTAGTTATTTATTGGCACCATTTGTTTTATCATGGTGAATACTAGTGAAGCTGAAAGATCTCGATCATAGTCAAAGTTTCCAGAAACAGGCCCTTTGGCTCAACTTTATGATTATACCTTTAATAATCCTTTACAGGAAATTACAGAACTTGTCCATGAAGCCGCTTCTAATCTAGTCCCATTTGGCCCATATCCCTCTGAACCTATCCTATCTATGTACCTGTCCAAGCGATGTTTAAATGCTGATAAACTATCTACATCAACTCCCTCTACTGGCAGCTCGTTCCATGTACCCACCCACCCTCTGAGTGAGATAGCTGCCCTTCAGCCCCCTATTATCGGTCCTGGAAACTGATGGGTTCATAACTGAGTAGTTAGTCACTCAGACACAGAATGCTGGCATAACTCAGCAGGATAGGCAGCATCTCTGAATAGGAATGGGTGATGTTTCGGATCGAGAGCCTGAAGCAGGGTCTCGACCCGAAACATCACCCATTCCTATCCAGAGATGCTGCCTGTCCCACTGAGGTACTCCAACATTTTGTGTTTATCTTCGGTGTAATCCAGCACCTGCAGTTCCTTCATACACGTCGCTCAGCTCAATCTGAAGAAGGATCTCGACTCGAGACTGCCCCTGTTAATTTTCTCCAGAGGTGCTGCCTGACCCGCTGAGTTACTCCAGCATTTTGTCTATCTTGGGTTCATAATTGAGTTACCTTTAAATTATATCATATCAGATGCTAAACCATTTACCATCTTGACACTGAGACTAATCAGTCAGCATCACTGAGAATTATTCACTGCACGTGTTAGTTGCTGGCTTTTTGAAAGGCTGTCCAATTAGTCCCATTCCCTTGCCATTTTCTTCATGGTCACATTGTAAGCGTCACCAAGTTTGGAGGTCTTAAACCTACTGGTTGTACTTTGGCAGTGGTTTTATTTTTACTGATCTGCTGTTGGACTCAAATTATCAATAGAAAATGAACTTGTGTCAATTGCTGAATACTTGAGGACCATGCAGAGAGTTAACCTGATGTGAAAACAGCAACTCCATTCACTTAAATGGAGGGAAGTGGTTTCAAGGTAGCAAGATAAGTATTGGGTAATTTGAAGTCTTAGATTAGTTTAATGTCATGATTTTTTCTGATTTATTTTAAATTGAATAAATTTTCAATGGTTTTGATTGCATGTTTCACGATGTGTAACACGATCGCAGCTATGCTGTGGTGTGTTTTGGAGCATTCAAATAAATGACAAATGGTAGTACAGTACTGGAATAATCCTCGTTTAGTACTTTCGGGATTAGCCTTTGCCTCTGATCCAGGAGAGGCAGGGCAGCTTGAATTGCAGTTGACTGCCATTCCAAAGCAATTTGTACCATTTTAGGTTTGATTGCAGGACGCCTTGTGAGCATCATCCAGGTGTTACAGATTTTCAAATTGGATGGAACGAACTTTGAAATACAGGATTATTTAAAACAAACTAGTGCTTCCTGCTAAACTGACGATGGGTTGCATGCACTTCCATGTATTTAAAATATCCAGCATTTTGATTGTACAATATAGGTTCATAAATTAGAGGAGCAGAATTAGGCCAATCGGCCCATCAAGTCTACACCGCCATTCAATCACGACTGATCTGTCTTTCACTCTCAACGCCATTCTCCGGCCTTCTCCCCATAACCCCTGACACCCGTGCTAATCAGGAATCTGTCATCCTGCAGCTTAAAAAAATACCCAATGACGTGGCATCCACTTCCGTCTGTGGCAATGAATTCCACAGATTCACCACAATCTGACTAAAGAAATTCCTCCTCGTATCCTTTCTAAAGGCATGTCCGTTTTGTTCTGTGTCTCTGTCTCTGGTCCTAGACTGTCTCACAAGTGGAATCATCCCCTCCACATCCACTCTATCCAGTCCTTTCTCTATCCGGTAGCTTTCATAATCAAAATATGATCCCGAATGGTATCATATCCTCATTTCTGATGTGTTTATTTTTCAGGGCTGAAATGATAGTTCCTGAATTCATGCAACTCTTCAAAGAGCGTGCCATTGCTCCTTTCTTTGTTTTTCAGGTAGGTATCTTGGATAACGAAAGCAATTTTAGTACTTTTTGTTTTGAACATGGTGAATATTATGTAGTATGTTTTGAAGATAGCATGATCATATCTCTCCCTGAGGTAGTCTTATAATCATCCTCTGATCTGTCATAATCATCGTGGAGAACAATGATTTGAATATTTCTTAATCTCAATTTCAACCATTGAATTCTAGATTATTATTACTGGCAACAAGAAAAAAAATCCTCGTGCTCTGATGAGTCTGAAGAAAGGTCTCGACCCGAAACGTCACCTATTCCTTCGCTCCATAGATGCTGCCACACCCGCTGAGTTTCTCCAGCATTTTTATCTACCCTCGTTGCCTGACCAGTTCCTTATAAAGCTTCAGCTTTGCATCCTGGCTTTTATATTCTAGTCCACTCACAATGAATGTTAACATTGCATTTGCCTTCCTTACTACAGGAGCAGGGGTAATATTGAATGGCTGAGCTAGATAGGCTACACAGCCAACCTCTGCCTCTTTCTCATTATGGGGTGCCCTAACCAGCTTCTATACAAGCTCCCACCTGCTCTTTGTTTTCCCTGATGTGCAGAGAAACATGGTGCATGATGTTCGTCCAACGATCAACCCCAGCCTTATTTGGAGCCAGAGTTTCGATTTTTACCAATATATTGTAGACATTTATAAAGGTCCACCATATATTGATAAAAAAATAAAAATCTGGTCCAAGTAATGCTGGGGTTAAACGTTGGAAAAATATTAGACCCCATATCTTCTTAAAGCTGTATGGCCATTTTACCATGCTGCATCCATTATTCACATAGTCCAAATGTACTTTTTGATATGATAAAGAACCATTGAACCTAGACTGCTTTGTCTTTGATCTCTGACATCTGAGTTGTTATTTATTCTAGATTTCTCCCTCCCAGTCCTGTAGCACTTAATTTGTCTCTAAATATTACATATGCCATGTCAGATTTTTTTTTTTAAATGTCCCAGTGAAAGTTATGGCTGCAAGGACATTGGTTCAAGATCAGATTACATGTACTCGCCTTGCATGAGCTAGGTGCATGAGCTACAACAGTAGATGGACTAAAAGTTAGCTGTTTCTCATGCCACGTTTACAGCAGCCATCACTATATTATCCAGTTATCGGTACTGTTTGAGTTTTAGTGTGAGTCAGTCAGTCGGGTTAGATTCTAATGTGTTATTTATAATGCAGGAGACTTGGTCATGGAGGTACACGGACAGTTACTTGCTGACTGGGGTCATACATGAAAAATAAATATTCTGGCTGAAGCCAGGCACAGAGAAGATATATAGTCAGACCTGAGAGAAAGCTGGAAGCAGTTTAAAAAGTTTTTTTTGCAGGAGGGATTCTAACCCTAGGAAAGGGTTGATTCCAAGTCTTGATGGTACCTGCTTGTCTGCAGCAAGGAGTTTATCACATTTAGCAGAAAGCATGAAAAGATGACCTGTCCAACTACTTGGGAAGAGTCCAGTGTTCCTCCCTAGTGCTGGCAGCAGTTTATCTCTTGTAGAAATAAACTGGAATTTTGTTTGTGAAGTAAATATATAAAAATAACTTCTGCCATAATGGCTATTTGCAGCCTAACTGCTATTCAGCTACTACTCCAGGTAGCTCTGCTATAGTCCAGGGTCCTGTGTTGTCGCGCTGGGCTTGGTAATGTGTGCAGGCATGCCGTTTGTAACAGTGACGGGGCTGGTGACGTGCGTGGGCATGACACATTGCTGTGCCTAGTCGGGTGATGTTTGCAGGCCATCTTGTGGTACCGTGCAGGGTCTGGTGATGTGTACCGACACTTCCCATCTCACTTTGAGATTAGCATGCTTTCCACTCTGCCTTATAATTAATCCTTGTAAAACTCAGCAATAGACTCGAGGGTTTGGGTAATTAAGTCTCCATTGGCTACGGCCAAAAACACACCATCATTACAACTCCCTCAGAAGACTAAGGAACGAGTCGACTCCAGCGGCTTTTACCATCTTCTACTGATGCACTACTGATGTTGAAAGCATATTCCAGAATGCCTCACAGCTTGGTTTGGCAACAACCCAGCCCAAGACAGTTTCTTCCCTGATGTTATGAGAGTATTGAACGACACTCGTGTAAGCTGGGATGTAGTCCTGATCTCCCAACCAACCTCAATGCAGACCTTGCACTTTGTTATCTGCATTTTCTCTAACTGTAATACCATAATGCTGTAATAATATATTTTACACTTTGCTAATTATCTCTTTGCATTAACTGTTGTACTTGTGTTTGGCTAGACTGTCCTCGTGTAGCATATGATTTAATTTGACTGGATAACACACAAAGTTGTTCCAGTGTATCTTGATACAGTGATGGGTGTATTCTAAGTATGTGTATTTTGCAGGTGTTCTGCGTGGGTCTGTGGTGCTTGGATGAATACTGGTATTACAGTGTCTTTACCCTTTTCATGCTGGTAGCCTTCGAAGCCTCCTTAGTGCAGCAACAAATGAGGAACATGTCAGAGATCCGGAAAATGGGAAACAAGCCCTTCATGATCCAGGTAGTAGTTTAAGTATGATAGTTCGACACCCAACTTGGAAAAAGACTGAAATGATGCCACCGATTCCTCTTTGTGTTCAGGTTCTTCTTAGGGTCGGTGGGGGTGCTGTGAGTCGGCTGCCCTGCCACAACAGCGTGTTCGTTATTTTGACTATTCTTTGTTTTTTTTGGTGTGTCTAAATGTTTGTTTAGGTGTCTCTTGGTGTGTCTTGTGTGTGTGTGTGGGGGGGGGGGGGGGAACTCGGGAACTGCTTTTGGTCGCCTCCTCGACGGAGAGGCGACTTTTTCCATGTCGCCTCCCTCACGGCCTAACGGCCTTTCTCGGAGCCGGGCCCAGAGCTTCAGCAGCAGGCGCAGCGTGGACTTTTCCATCGCGGAGCGGGGGAACCCTTGCTGGGGGTCGCCAGAGAGGAATGCTCCGATCGCTGGCCTGGTGACTTTGACATCGTGGGGCTGTGGTCTGCGGAGCCTCTAGCCGTGGGCGTGGCGTGGACTTACCATCCAGAGTCTGAGATCTCTTTCCGGGGATCGCCGGAGAAGAGCTCCGACCGCCGGCCTGTGGCCTACAACATCCTGAAGCCGCGGTCTCCGGTAGGAAGTGCCGATTCGGGCACTCCAAGTGTGTTTGACCGTCCCGACGTCGAAGTTTGGATCATCCCAACGAGAGGGCCTGTACATCCGGCCGTCCGTAGCGGCGACTACGGAGGGTTCATGGCCCCGACCACGGATGAACAAAGGAGGAGGACTGACTGAATTTGTTGCCTTCCACTACAGTGAAGAATGCTGTGGTGGATGTTTGTGTTAAATTCTATTGTGTGTTGTGTGTTCTTTTTAAGTGTATCGCTGCTGGCAAATTCATTTCACTGCACCTTCAGATGCATGTGACGAATAAAATTGACTTTTAACTTTGACTTTGACTTATTTGAGAGAGTGGTTATACTCATTTTTGTGCAGGACCATCACTGATTTATATGGCAACCGGTGGTCTGGAAGTCCTCCTGAAAATGTGGCTTCTAGGCCGGTTGAGGCAGCCGATCTCAACCTCATCGGGATTTCCACGCCGATCACCAGGTTGAATTTGCTACCTGCAGCTGAGGCTCTGGGACATCAGCCCGGCCTGAGCCAGCAGATCCGTTCCCATAGCCAACTTTGCCAGCTATGTCTCCGCTCCCCCCAAGGCTGTGACCTCTGGTCTGGCAAAACTGATATTCCAGAAAGGTTGTGGAACCAAGGGTGCCGGAAAATCAGGATGCACCTGTAGTTACTCTTGGATACCTGGCATTCTATTCTTTGCCATTTTTTGATCACGATACTAGTATCACCATAAGACAACACCACGTGGTATAGTTTGGCTCACTCCACCCCACCAGAATCTATAGGTGCAGAAAAGGTGAGATGCAGAAAAGAAATCTTCCTTTGCAATAGAATTTGGAACAGTACGATACTAGAAAAGGCCCTTTGGCCTGCAATGGCTGTGCTGACCATGGTGCCAAACTAAGTTAATCCCACCTGCCCAAACATGGTCTGTATCCCTCCACTCCCTGTCTGTTCATGTGCCTGTGTAAATAGCTCTTTAGTCGTTTGTGCTATTGTATCTGCTTCTACCAACTCCCTAAGTATTATATGGAAGGCACCTTACCACTGTGTATTTAAAAAAACACTTGCTTCAATTCTCTTTTAAGCTTATTCCCTCTCACCTTAAACCTATACCCTCTAGTCTTTGACACTTCCCCCATGCTCCACCTACCCTATCTATGCCTCAAATATTTTTATATATTTCTATTGGATCCCCCCTCACTGTGCAAACTGAAACAATTCAAGTTTGACCAATCTCTTATCGCACTCTAATCCAGGCAACATTCTGGTGATCCTCTTCAACATCTTCTCCAAAGCTGCCTCATCCTTCCTGTAATGCAGCCACCAGAACTGCATACAATACCCCAAACGTGGCCCTGCTAAACTTTTATATTTGTACCTTCTGATCTGAAAACACTAATTTTACCAGTCAGTATCCTCTCTGTCATCCATGCCATGCAAAGCTGCATGTTAGCCATTCCTAATTGGCTGTGGATGTGAACAAATGGTTCCTCAACGGATTATTTGTAGTCTTGAAGATTTGAAATCAATGGTCATGACCCGAAATTTTGCCTGTCCATTCCCTCCCCAAATGCTGCCCTACCTGCTGAGTTTCTGCAGCACTGTTTTGATCATAGAACAGCAAGCCAGTTGAATTATTGATCCTTTACCTTGTTTCTTGGTTAACTAGGTTTTAATAGAGCCCGAAGCTAACCATTTCCTTCATGCATTTATCGTATCTTTGTAATTTAAAAAAATATATATATGTGTACATGTATACACATCTTTCTGCAGGTGCCCTGTATTAGTGTCTGATTCTTGAACAGAGAAATTAGTGTCTTATGGTTGGTTTGCTCTATAGTTGACAGTCTGAAAGATCTGTTATATTTACTAGTTTGTCCTCCCCTTTACGTTTTCTTTTGCTTATTTTCTCCAGGTCTACAGGAATAGGAAATGGAGGCAAATCTCAAGTGAAGAGATTATTCCCGGTGACATTGTTTCAATAGGTAAATACTTACTCATTTGTTATGAATATGGAGAAGATTGAGCAAGGTTTGAGCTCCCATGGGGAACATTTCATCTACACAAAACCTCTACGTAAAACAAATTCTGTTAATATCCCGCACAATGGAATGACTATTCTTTTCATCTTTGAAAAATTGTGGTGGCAGCATTTTCTCTCATTTATTTTTGTTTCTTGTGCCCAATTAAATTTCAGGAGATTGGGATTGATTTGCTGCATTGTCAAATAATTTACAATCCACAGGATGCTTTACTTCAGTGCAGTTGTGAGCTTCTTTTGGCCTGGGACGATATTGACTCCCCAACCAAAGTCACAAAAAATAGTTGTGATGTTTGTTTAGTTTAGAGATAGTGTGGAAACATACCGATTGCACACTGACCAGCGATCACCTGCACTCCAGGGACAATTTGCATTTATACGAGGCCAATTAACCTCCAAACCTGTACATCTTTGGAATATGGTAGAAAACCGAAGAGCTTGGAGAAAACCCATGCAGGTCGCTGGGAAAACGTACAAACTCCGTACAGATGGCATTCGTAGTCAGGAACGAACCCGGGTCTGTGGTGCTATAAGGCAACAACTCTACCGCTGCACCACCGCCTGTTGGGGCATCAATTTTGTTGGGGAATCAATTATCCCAATACCTAACTCAATATTACATTGCAGTTGGCCATTCCGTTATCCATTCCTTCTCTCCAGAGATGCTGCCTATCCCGCTGAGTTACTCCAGCATTTTGTGCCTATCTGTGATTACATTGCAGTTATTTGACCTCAATGAGTGCAAATCAGTACCATGTTTATATCCACTACTGTGCAACGTCAGTAGTATTTCAGAAAATGTAATTGAAAATGTAATTAATTGTGGGCTTTGGATTATTCTGAATGTGTGAAAGGCACTGCATAGTTGCAAGCTTTTTCTAATCTTTCATCTGTTGCATGCCATTATCCCTCTAGGTAAGGTTGTTTGCTTTATTTCTGATTAGGTCGGTCACCTCATGAGAATCTGGTCCCTTGCGATGTTCTGTTGCTCAGAGGGCGATGTATTGTAGATGAAGCTATGCTAACAGGAGAGTCTGTTCCACAGATGAAGGTACGGTGGAAGGGTGACAATTTGAACAACCTTAAGATTAGAGAAGGAAACCTTAAAATTGAACATTTATGCACATAGGAATTGATATTTACCCTTGAAAACTTGTGATTTACTTGGCTGAATGAAACTGTATATTAGGCAATTTTTAAAACATTTTTATTACATAAGGGGAAAAAGTGTATGTGTTACCAGATTGTCTATTGCACTTTTTATTCCCAGAGGAATAAAACATCTGGCAGCAATGGACAGACTCCATTCAGATGAATGAACATTATCTGTTCATTCCCTTCAAAGATACTGCCTGATACTCTGAGTTCCTCCAGCCGTTTGTTCTTTACGCGAGATTCCAGCATTTGCAGTTTCTTATTTCCTAAAATTTGTGGGAGCTGTGTCCTTTTTGTTCATGGTGCGAGAGGTGGGAACGGGAATAGGTTTGATGCAGTTATTGCCCACCGCAGTTTTTGAGTGCAAGGAGAATTTGTGTTCCGTTCTCCGGGTCTGCCAGTTATCAGCAATGCAGTTCCACAGTCCTGCTGCCCTCCCCATCTCCCCATACGTTTGAGGTATGTTCAAAGACAGGAACTTTCCTAGTGCATGTTAAAATGTCTGCTGGCGATGAGATACTGGTTTCCCTTATACAGATGACGAGTTCACATGGTGACCAAGACTGATCACCAGAAATTGTCTAAACAGTTTGCTGCAGTGAACATTGAATCTTCAGTTTCTTATTAGAAATATTTTGACAAATTAACGGCAAAATTGGAAAAAAATAATATTTTCAATGTGGTGATTCTCACAGGAACCAGTGGAGGACGTTCCTCCAAATCAGACACTGGACTTGCAATCAGATTCAAAGCTGCATGTAATATTCGGGGGAACCAAGGTCGTTCAACATACTCCACCCCAAAAATCTATTGCGGGACTCAAACGTAAGTATAGAAAAATAAAATTTGCAACTGGAATTTTTTTTTCTGATATTGTCATAATGTTAATATATTTTCATTGCACTAACATGAGGAGAAATTTATTTTAAGTCCCGTATGTTATCGTCCACACATTTTATTATATTTGTACTTTAGTCTATAATAGCACCATGCACAACCAAAGAGAGCGTGCAAGTGATGATTAAAATTCAGCACTTTGGCCCGTTTATCTCATTCAATAAATAAGTGTTTAAATGCTCCTTGTAACTTAAGTTTTCAATTCTTATTCCAAATATTACTTTCTCTTCACTTTTGCCTTCAGTTTAATCTAGTTTTCCAAAATTCTGATATACCCCTATTGATATGTTATGTATGTGACGATACTTGCTTCAAATTCTATGCCTGTAGGGTGGCAATAGAGATCAGACTAGTGTCCATTTTCACAAAATGTCTGCCGTGGATTTGTTCATCTTTTAATATGGAAATCTAATCTGCTCTTGCACGTAGATACAAATTTGTAAAATCGATGAATTTATATCCACATACAAGATATTTAGTGCTAGCAGAATTTATAAATCTGCAATAGCTGTAGGTGAGCCAATATGATCCAGTTTTAAAGTTTAGACAACTTTTTTTTTTTTTTTTGGTTTGTTTTTTTTGTTTATTTTATTAGAAGTTAGTACAATACAAAACAATACAGTGGGACCTAATTTTAGGTGCAAACTAGGTCATAACTTAATTATACATTCTATGTACAACCTCTAGTTTTATGTTTTTGAAAAGGAAATAAAGACAAGAAGGGAAAAAAAAAAAAAAAATTGGAGAAGAGAAAAAGAGGAAAAATAGATAGTAGAAAATAGAAAAACGTGAAGTGTGTGTATAAGAAAAGAAAAAGTGGAAAGTAGAAATAGGAGAAAAAGACCCTTAAAGGAGAAATTTTCATTTCTATTCATCTATTCGGAGATGTAAATCTATCCACGACCTGACAACTTAATGTACCTGAAGAGCCATAACATTGTATGTGGCATTTTGTCTCACTTTTTGTTTCTCTCTGACTCTCAATATTTAAACTAGCTTATGCTCTCTTGGCAAATGGCATTTTATTTTTCGCTATATACTAGTGTTGCTCTCTTGTTATAATTCCTCAGCTGTGGATAATGGGTGTGCTGCCTATGTACTGAGGACTGGCTTTAACACGTCTCAAGTGAGTAGATTGAAATCTGTTTCAACACCGTCAGCGTTGAGATAAGCTGTATGTTATTATATAATTATTATTATGTGACCACGGGTGTCTCTACCCCTGAGAATTGTGATCAGGAGTCTTGGATTATTCCCAATCAAGACTCAAATACAAATCTGCCTGGCACATGGCCTATTTTTAAGGTAGGGAGTAAATTCGGTGGGAGGACATTAGAGTTTGCTGGTATTTGAGAATACAAATATTTTATGGTAAGTGGAGAGAGATTTAGAGGGATCTGGTGGGCCTTTCTCCTTCCCCTCCCCCCCTTGACCAAAGTGTGAGAACTTGGCTTGCACTATTGGTGAGACTGGTGGAAGCTGTCTGACTTATCAAGTTGCAGGTACACAAAATTGCTGGGGAAACTCAGCGGGTGCAGCAGCATCTATGGAGCGAAGGAAATAGGCGACGTTTCGGGCCGAAACCCTTCTTCAGACTTATCAAGTTAGTCACTTGAACTGTCTTACTGAAAGACCGTGGGTTGAGTGCAGGAAGACGGAATTAAAACACATGGGACTGTGACAGACCAGAATGAGTCCACCACTCTCCGCAGCCCCTTGCATTCCTATACATTGCAATTTCCGTACTAGGTCATGATGTTAACAATTCTGGAGTAAGAAAACGGTCCCTTGCCTTCCCACCCCAGTCCCAACCTGCACTTGGGAAATCTTGTTGGTGTATAAAACATAAAATTATAAAAGGACTGGACAGGCTAGGTGCAGGAAAAATGTTCCCAATGTTGGGCGAGTCCAGAACCAGGGGCCACAGTCTTAGAATAAAGGGGAAGCCATTTAAGACTGAGGTGAGAAAAAACTGTTTCACCCAGAGGGTTGTGAATTTGTGGAATTTCCTGCCACAGAGGGCAGTGGAGGCCAAGTCACTGGATGGATTTAAGAGAGAGTTAGATGGAGCTCTAGGGGCTAGTGGAATCAAGGGATATGGGGAGAAGGCAGGCACGGGTTATTGATTGGGGCCGATCAGCCATGATCACAAAGAATGCCGGTGCTGGCTCAAAGGGCCGAATGGCCTCCTGCACCTATTTTCTATGTTTTCTATGTAAGACATTATGTAGATAGAAGTGCCAAAGCTTGATTGGCATTGCATTTTTTGCCTTGTCCTGAATCTTTGTAGTGTGTAGACTTTTCTAATCCTCTTTTTTTGCTTGCCCTTTTCTCCGGGATTGGTAGAATGGCAGTTTCTTTAATTGCATAATTATGTTATAACGGCCAAGAACAAACCAGAAAATAGGATGCAGTTATATTACCATTGCAAACTGAAAGTAAGTGCAAGAAATTAAATTTTAATTTTAATTTGTTTTTCTTTGACACTACCAGGGCAAACTGCTGCGAACAGTCCTATTTGGAGTCAAACGGGTTACTGCCAATAATCTGGAGACATTTATCTTCATACTTTTCCTTCTCATCTTTGCTATTGCTGCAGCGGTATACGTTTGGGTAGAAGGTAAGTTTAACAGATTCCCAAGTGGTGCTTTGTTTTAACACTCGTGCCTTGAGGAGGATAACCTGATCGAGTTTAAGTTTCTATATTTGATATGGCTTGTCCTTCTTTTGGGTGGGACTAGGGAGCATAGCTTCCCTATTTGGCATAAGGATTGATGGAAAAAGGGGGAGAAGTTTCCTATGGTGTGAACATTGAATTCTCCAAATTTCTCCTCTAATAACCCCCCTCTCTTGGGCTAACACCTATTCTTCCTTTCCGCTTCATTCGTTTCTTTCACTTCAAAATTTGCAAATCTTAAATCCGTTTGTCACGCACCTTATTTCATTTCCGGCCTCTGTCCAACTATCTGCTTATCAAAACCTCCCTCACCTGCCAATGTTTGTCCTGCCCCTCATCTATTCTAGCTTTCCTTCCCCCCCCCTCTTTTCAGTCTGAAGAAGGGTCCTGACCCAAAGCATCGCCTATCCATGTTCTCCAGAGATGCTGCCTAGTCGCTGAGTTACCTTGGCGCCATCTTTTTTTCAATGTATTAGGACAATAGTCATTGAGGTTCTATATCGACCCAATGAAGGGGAGGGTCAGAATGGACTGAAAATGTACTACACCTGAGAGTCCTTTGGAGAGGAAAAGAATTGTAGCAAAAAGTTGCGTGGAAATTTTTTTTTTTACCATAAGGAAAAAGTATTGTGAGCCTTTTTTTTGACTTGGAGCTAGTCCCACAAAATTATGTCGATTCAAATGTATACTCGCAACACGAGTTAAAATTGAGTATGCTTATTACTTGTTTATCTCTCAAATCAAAAAAATCTGGACCCATATTTGTATTCAGTAAGGCTAAGTTCTTTAAAAAACCTTTTGCTGGTACACCAGTTCGTATCAAAATGTGCGATCTGGCAGTTGTGCTTCAAAGAATAGTTCCTTTTGAATATAAATTATTTGTTTTCAAGCGACCATTCCCTTAAGATCTTAGTGATAAGTGAAGATATTATCGAGTGATTAGTTTACTGGGAATGTTTCATTCAGTGGCTATTCGCGAGTGTAATTTACTAATATACTTTCGCGTGCATTTTAATTACAATTACTTTTCTCCTTTTTTTTGCTCAAATGGATAAGAACTCACTTAAATCCTAATCTATCATTAACTTTTGATGACTTTCAAAAGCATTTGGGCCGATTATAGAGATAAGAAGGATTTGGAGGACTGTGGGCCAAATGCTGGTAAATGGGACTAACCCAATATGCCAACTTGGTCGGCATGGACAAGGTGAGGCAAATGACCTGCTTCCATGCTGTATAGAAGATAGACACAAAATGCTGGAGTAACAGGCAATATCTCCGGAGAGGAATGGATGTCGAGACCCTTCTTCAGACCTTCCTTCCTACACATTCCATGCTGTATAGCTCTGACTGGTGTAGTTATAATTGTTAGTGAAAAGTTTTAACGCAAGTGTATATAAAACAGTTTTGGTATTGTTACCACTCCCCATATCTCCATGAATTTTGCAAGCCGTGCGCTCATTACAGGCTACCTATCCATCTGGATTTTTTGTATTAATTGGCTACAAATGTACTGTTACAGTACACTAATTACTGCATTGTGCAGTTTCAACACATGCTAATGCACTTTGAGAGTTAGATGCTAATTAGTCAATACCCTCTCCCTCGGTTATTGACAGCAGTAATGCTGAAGAGTAATTTCTTGGTTGAAAAATAAAAAAAGCAGCCCTTCTGTGTGATATGAATGTGCATTGTAGAATCTGTTTCAAATATAGATGTTTGTAAGCTTGAAGGTGCATTTGTTCCAAAGCAACTAATCCTCATCCAGTGAACCTGATGGGAGGAAAGAAGAAAATCTGAAAATATAATCTGACACTGAAAATCTGAAAATATAATCTGAAAATATAATATGACACTGAATCTGAATTCAGTGTCATATTTTCCAGGTAATATTTTGTTCATCCCCTCATCTGGTTCATTAGTGTGTGCATCATATATTTTTCCTTAAGCAATATCCACCATTACCTTTACTAGTGTTACCTGAAGAATCTTTAGAGCTGTATCTCGATCATGGTCTGAGATCCAGATATTGGGAGCCATTGACAACCTTTTAGCCATTTCAAAGAGCTAAGTTTATTGTAGTTGTTGATGGTCAAGACCTTTTCTTGTTTTGCTTACAGGTACAAAGGACCCAAACAGAAACCGTTACAAGCTGTTTTTGGAGTGTACGCTAATCCTAACATCTGTTGTTCCACCTGAGCTCCCAATTGAATTATCACTGGCTGTCAACACTTCACTTATTGCCTTAGCTAAACTCCGTAAGTACTCTGTGAAGCTGAACGGCGCAATCAGGGTTCAAACTATGTCATTATTGAAGGATGAAGTTGCAAGGGTAGTTATTAAATGGGAGAAAAGTGGGCTTTTGTTGTAAGAAGTTTGTCACTATTATTGAAAATATACCCAGGAGCAGGAATCGACCATTGTTGTCTGGCAGTTGAATCTGCAGCCTTCTCAGTGGGAATGTAACTAACCATCACCATTGAGATACAAGCTAAATCATAGCCACTTGGTCAAGGTCCTGAAGTGCATCTGACAGCAGGAAAATACAGATAATAGAGTACGAACATAATGCCAATGGAGAGAGATACAAAGTGCTGGAGTAACTCAGTAGGTCAAGGCAGCATCTGTGGAGAAAAAGAATGGGGGATGTTTCGGATCAGAACCCTTCTTCAGACTTCCGGTCGGAAGTATGGAACTCTTCAGACCAGAAGACTGAAGAAGGTTTCTGACCCGAAATGTCACCCATCCTTTTTCTCGAGTGATGCTGCCTGTCCCGCTGATTTTCTTAAGCACCTTGTCCATCTTCAGTGTATACAAGCATCTGCAGTTCCTTTCTATACATGGGGAGTAGTGTCTGGCTGACAGATGAGTATTTTTCTTGGGCTATAACTTAAAGTTCAAGTTATCTAAGTAGTTGAATCGCCTAGAATATTGTGGGGTAACTTTTTAGCGAAAAACCAGAAGTAAATTGTTTGCGCTTATTGATTATTATTAAATGTGATTTCTTAAATGTGAGTAAATGAGTCAAGATATTAACAAAGATAGACACAAAGTGCTGGAGTAAATCAGCAAGTCAGGCAGCGTTTCTGGAGAAAAGGGATGGGCGACAATTCAGGTCGGGATCCTTCATACTCGTTTGAAGAAGGGTCCTGACCTGAAACATCACCCGTCATTTTTCCCCAGAGATTCTGCCTGAGCTGAGTTACTCCGGCACTTTGTCCTTATCATTGGTATAAATAAACCAGCATCCACAGTTCTTTGTTTCCACAATTTATTTTTAATCTGGTGGTGAATGTTGGATTAGGAAATTTGATAGATACAGAATCCTCAGCTACTTTGGAGAAATCGATGTGAAGTGTAAAAAGGTGGGAGATATAGGGATGTTTACTGGCACAGCCACATTAGGACAAATAGATCCAACCTATCTAAATCATGATATTTCAGAGCTTTTCCCTTGGAACAAGGGAATTCCTGTAAATTGAATGCAGACAGCAAGATTGTCAGTGTGACACTTAATAGCTAAATATAGAATCTTCCTCACTTGCGCCATGAAACAAAGAAGACCTTTGTAAATGTTTAGGAAAGAACTGCAGATGCTGGGAAAATCGGTAGACATTTCTCCAGACCTTTGTAAATGGTTATTGGTAGGAAAATTAATTTTTAAATGACTTGTCATCCTTGTAGTATTTTACTTAATATTGTTGATTGGATACGAGTAATATTGATTCTGGCAATGCAAAAACATTTGGGATGTTTAGAAACAAGCCAAGTCTGAAATTTGGCTCGGCATATTGAATCAGACTAAAAATATGAAAAGTCACCGTGTCCCCTATCATAAGTGAGTTATGGGTTGTTTTGTTGGTATGTAATCAATTACCTGACCGCAATTAAATAAGATATGAATGAAGGGCACATAAAGTGCAACTAAGGCAAATTGTTGGATACTAGTGCAGCGAGACGATTGAATGGTGCATGAGAAGACTGAATTGCTACTACGTGGAATGTACTTACTTTGCAGGTCCTCAGCCATGTGCTCTTGTGAATGTTAATAAGAGCAAATTAATAAATGTTCAAGACAGGAGAGACAACAGTGAGAAGTAGGAAAATTATTGCTGGTCCACAAACTGGAGCTATTGTTAGTGTTCCCTGGCCTTGATTAAGACATTGTAGGGAGTATATGCTTGCTTGTTATTCACTAATATTTTTCATGTGGATATAAATCTTGAGTTCAAACTTGACACAAGGTCTTGACTATCAGATGAGCAACCTCTCTGATGTACACATGTGGAGTCTGTGTTTAGTTAAGATTGGGTTTATGTGCAGTAACAGTGAAATATAATTCTTCAAAAGGGTTAGAGTTCCTTGCCTTGCAGTTAAATAATACACCTGTGTTATTTAACAGTTAATTGTTACTTAGTGATAAACAGAACCTATAAATGAGTCTGCCCGCTTGATGTTTCTTTTGATGTTTTTATAAGTTATGCTGTAGTAAACAGAATTCCTTGTTTGGGCAGGAGTCTGTTTGAGCCGAAATTCATAATTTTGACTTTAAAAAAAAATCTTACTTCAACACAATCGATTTGAATGATTTTCTACTGCAATTTTAAGATCTGTTAAATACTATTTTTGTGTGAGGGGGCATTGGGATAGGCTGGTGCATGTTCTTCATGATTCATCATCTAGATACATGCATGGCCTATTCTTCACAGAGCTTTATTTGAGTTAGAGTTGGTGAACTAATGTTTGGTTTTTGTAGTGGGTCTTCAGAATTGGTCCGAGGCAAGAATAGGCCAAATAGATTAGATATTCTTTCATCATGGCTAAAATTGGATCCTGACCTCTGGTGCTTTTTGTTTAGTGTTTAATTTAGTTTATTGTCCCTTGTACCGAGGTGCAATGAAAAGCTTTTTGTTGCCTACTAAGCAACAGATAATAGGTGCGGGAGTAGGCCCTTCGAGCCAGTGCCGCCATTCATTATGATCATGGCTGATCATCCCCAATCAGTACCCCGTTCCTGCCTTCTCCCCATATCCCCTGACTCCGCTATTTTTAAGAGCCCTATCAAGCTCTCTCTTGAAAGCATCCAGAGAACCTGCCTCCAGAGGCAGAGAATTCCACAGTCAGCAGTAGGCGGAAAGACTATACATGCTTACTATCAAGCCGACCCATTGCACTGATGCCTGAAAAGGGAATAGCGTTTAGTGCTAGATAAAGGCCTGTAAAGACTACCCCAAATGTGGATGGTAGGAGAACTGGAATAGAGTTGGGAGGGAATAAGTTGTTGTAATCATGTAACGTCACCTATCCATGTTACTCCAGCACTGTGTCCTTTAGTGTAAACCCGCATCTACAGTTCCTTGTTTCTACACTCCATAACATGTTACCTACCACTGTCATTCACAATATTGTTGTTCGGCCTCTTTCCTGCTGCTTAGGTAGATAACTGCTGCTGATCCTTGTGGGGCAACATTAATCTTGTTCTTGTGTAGGAAGGAACTGCAGATGCTGGTTTAAACTGAAGATGGACACAGAATGCTGGAGTAACTCAGCGGGACAGGCTTCTCTGGACAGAAGGCATGGGTGGCGTTTCGGGTCGAGACGGTCAGTCTGAATAAGGGTCTCTACCCCGAAACATCACCCATTCCCTCTCTAGAGCTGCTGCTTGTCCCGCTGAGTTACTCCAGCATTTTGTGTCTATTAACCTTGTTCATCACTGGTCCATGTTTTTTCTGCCCCTTTCCAATTTCTTAAGTGAATCAATTATTTCCACTGTATGCTTTATCTTGGCAAACATTTGCATGCATTATGAAAGTCCATATAATTAATAGCCATGAACAGTGCTCTATGCAACACATCACTGTTCCAGAAATTCATTCGGGGTTATTGGGCATGCCCTACTTCAGTAGGAAGGGATATCCTTGGGAAAGTTGGTCATTGAGTTGGAGTTATCTTGTTTGACTATGGCACAATTGGACAGAAACTGAAGTCTTGAAAGATAATCAAAAACGTATGAGCAAGTTGGCCAAGATTGGTGATTAAATTAGATTAAGACGTATGCCAGTAAATAAATATTGGAAATCAATTTGATATTTCATTTTTAACCAATCTAATTTCTGTTGAGAAATTCATAATTACTTGTTCAAAATCACTCCAACTAAAGAGATTAGGGATAGTATTAAGCTAAACGATTTGTAAGGTGGCGAAACAGATGAGCAAATCTGAGGATGAGGACAGATTTAAAATAGATAGGGGAATAAAGAATTGAAAGGGTAAGAGAATAAAATAAGCTAGTGAGTTTTCATGAAGGCAAATTCAGAAGTATGTACAGTTATGTAAAATAAACTGCAGGTCAGTTGAAGGCAGGTAGGAAAAATTAAAATGGAAAAAACATACAAAAACCTCCTCTTAGAATAAAGGGGAGGTCATTTAAGACTGAGATGCTGCCTGTCCCGCTGAGTTACTCCAGCATTTTGTGTCTACCACAGGTATAACTTACACGGCAGTTAAGAGGAACTAATGGAGTTGGTGCATTGGATATTTAATATAGTGCTGCACTAAGTTTTGCTGGACAGAGTAAATAGTGGTTACCAAATTAGAATGGGTAGAGGATTGGTTAAAAGACAAAAAAATGTGGAATAAATAGTGGTTTTTCAGGTTGATGGGTTGTGGTGTGTAGGATACCATAAGAGTCAATGATGGTCCATGATTCAACCTGCTCCCATCACTCTTTCATTGTTTGCACTTAAGATCATCATTCTTTTTTCCCCTCCTGCCTTCTATGGTTCCGTTAACTGCTCTCTTCCCCACTCAGGAACAGTGTAGTAATAGCCCTGTTCCACGGTGCGAGTTCATTCCAAGAGCTCTCCCGAGTTTAAAAAAATAATCAAACTTGTGGTAAGCACGGAGAATGAACATAGCAGGTCGGAGCTCGGGGACGTCTCTTAGCGGCTCGTAACGCTAACGGCAGGTACTCGGGAAGACTCGCTAACGGCAGGTAAGCACAGGAAGACTCGTGAAGTTTTTCAACACGTGGAAAAATGTCCACGAGAGCCCCGAGTACCGACGAGTGGCCATTACCGTAAATCTCCGAGTTCGAATCAGGGCAAACTCGGGAGAGTTCTTGGAATGAATTTGCACCGTGGGACAGGGCTATAAGCTGTTCTTTCTTCCAACTTGGCATTGGCTAAAGGTCAAACCTGGGAGTAAAGCATTAACCAGGCATGAAAGAACAGGAAGAGGTCACCCAGCCCCTGAATCTTGTGTCACTTAAAATAGGTCATGGCACACCTGTATCCTAACTATATCTCTGTGATTTGGCTCTCTATTGCCTTGATATGATGAATCTGATTAATGATACATTTTGATGGAGAATAAATAGCAAACCCTTTAAATGAAGGAAAATTTCCCCTCTTCACTCTCGTAAGGATGCAGCGTCACCATCTGAAATGTGGATAACTTCTCATCTAAACAGTTTAGTTTAGTGTGTGCCGAGGTACAGTTAGCGGAAAGGCAACGCACAATTGCAATCGAGCCGTCCACAATGCACAGATTCATGATGATGGGAATAACGCTTGGTGCAAGGCCATGTCCGATTGAAGATAGTCCAAGGATTTAGACAGGTCGTGGTTGTAAGATTGGGTCCTGGTGTAAAGTACTGCCATCAGCCATTTAGCGGTGCTGCTTCTTCCTGCATACAGGCAGCAACTGAAGAAAGCACCCCCAGAGGTGAGGACTGTACAGAGCTGGTCGGGCGGCCGGGGGAGGGGGCGCAGAGGAACAACTCCAGGACTGCTTGGTGTCTGTCGACTGGGCCATGTTCAGGGACTCGGCAATGGACCTGAATGAATACGCCACAGTCGTTACAGACTTCATAAGGAAATGTGTGGAGGACTGCGTTCCAACAAAAACCTTCCGAGTGTTTCCTAACCAGACACCTCGCACTGGGTTTTGTAGATTGGCATTGGGGAAAGTGTTTTATCTGCTGCTTCTCTTTCAGATGTGTACTGTACAGAGCCTTTCCGGATCCCCTTCGCCGGGAAAGTGGAATTCTGCTGCTTCGATAAAACAGGCACTCTGACAAGTGATAACCTGGTGGTCAGAGGGGTTGCCGGACTCCGGTGAGCATACCTTTTCATGCCAGTTGGCCACACTCACCTCCTGGAGGCCTTGACATTTGGATGTGGTTGCATGAATGATGGCTGCACTGCGCCGTTCCTTTTCCTATGCTTTTTTATTCCTCGGCACCTTGCATTCCCCTTAACCTCTTTGTGTAATTCTGGCTGCTCCGTTTCACTATTTTCACCTCATGATGCTTTGAGCTATTGATGCTCTGAGCACTCTAAACACTTCTCCCGCAAAGCCTGCCTTAGCCAAGTAAATTGTAAAGTGTGTTTTTTTTGGGCATAATGTCAAAGAACTTGTTCCGAAGAAATTAATACCACCTGAATTCAACTCTGAGGGAAATCTAGCTGCAATGATCTTTACATTTGTCAGGCTTAGATTGCATCCCATGACCCCCGTTCAGCCATCCTGCCAAGAAACGGTCTGATCAAAATGGTTGACATCGAGGAATAGGAGGTTATTATTCAGATGCTACAGCCAGCTCCCTCTGTGTTGGATAGACACAAAATGCTGGAGTAATTCAACAGGACAGGCAGCATCTCTGGGGTGAAGGAATGGGTGACGTTTTGGGTTGAGACCCTTCTTCAGAGAGTCAGGGGAGAGAGAAACTAGAGATATCAATGGGTAAGGTATGAAAACAACAGATTAAAGCAGACAATAGGTGCAGGTGTAGGCCATTCGGCCCTTCGAGCCAGCACAGACATTCAATGTGATCATGGCTGATCATCCCCAATCAGTACCCCGTTCCTGCCTTCTCCCCATATCCCCTGACTCTGCTATCTTTAAGAGCCCTATCTAGCTCTCTCTTGAACGTATCAAGAGAACCGGCCTCCACCGCCCACTGAGGCAGAGAATTCCACAGACTCACAACTCAGTGAGAAAAAGTGTTTCATCGTCTCCGTTCTAAATGACTTACTCCTTATTCTTAAACTGTGGCCCCTGGTTCTGGATTCTCCCAACATCGGGACCATGTTTCCTGCCTCTAGCGTGTCCAAACCCTTCTAAACTCTAGAGTGTACAAGCCCAGCCGCTCCATTCTCTCACAATGATCAAGGAAATGTAGAATGATTCATTGTTGGCTGAGGGGCCAGTGTGGACGAGGGATACAAACAGTAAAATTAATGAGGACAGTGAAACAAGTCAGAGAACTGTGATTGGGGAGGGATGGAGCGTTAGCTTTAGCGAGTGTTGGCTGGAGGCTCGAAAGTTATTCCTGCTCACAATCTGCTCATCCACATGAACTGTAGAAGGAACGTACGGGGTTTTATTTAGTGGCAGAATTCCTCGTGCAAGACCTTTAAAATAATTAAGTGTATTAAATGTTTTAAATTTAATTCACATACAGTTAACTTTGACCCTGAGGTCCGAAAACTGCAAACGTTCGTTGCTGCTTTTGGAGTCCATTGGCACCAAGCAGGTGTCCAACGGTTGGTTCATACCATGCCCTCCATAATGTTTGGGACAAAGACCCATCATTTATTTATTTGCCTCTGTACTCCACTGAGATTTGTAATAGAAAAAAATCACACATGGTTAAACTGTGATTGTCAGAGTTTAATTGTCAGATTTTAATAAAGGTAATTTTTATACATTTTGGTTTCACCATGTAGAAATTACAGCTGTGTTTATTAGATATGCAAAAAAGTGACAATGATAAAGGAAACAGGCCATTGTTGACTGTTTGTTGGGTGAAAACAAGAAGCTGGTGCGACTTGGGTGGGGGAGGGATAGAGAGAGGGAATGTCGGGACTACCTGAAGTTGGAGAAATCAATATTCAAACTGCGGGGCTGTAAGCTGCCCAAGCAAAATAAATCATTTCTCTGTTTGGGGTGAATATGAGTGTTTCTATTCCTGTTGCAGAGAGGGCAAGGAATTGGTTCCCGTCTCGGACATTCCCCTACAGACACACCGGGTGGTGGCGACGTGCCACTCACTGGTACAGATGGATGACGGCACATTGGTTGGTGATCCCCTTGAAAAGGCAATGCTCACAGCTGTTGACTGGACACTCACAAAAGGTGTGACAACCTTTTTGGTTTTTCTGTAATACTGTGCTATGAAGGTGGGCAGATTTTGCAAAGTAAAATGGAGAACATTCTTTGCAAGAATTCAATGCATGCAGATTTAATTAATTGCACTCTGATATCTTGAATTTGTTTTGTTGATGTATTTGTTGAATTATTACATGTTGCAATAGTTTAGTTTAGAGATACAGCGTGAAGACAGGCCCTTCGGCCCACCAAGTCCGCACCGACCAACATTTCCCCGCATTTGCCCCGCATTATCCGGCGCACACAAGGGACAATTTACAATTACCCCAAGCCAATTAACCTACAAACCTGTACGTTTTTGGAGTGTAGGAGGAAACCGAAGATCTTGGAGAAAACCCTCGTGGATCACGGGGAGAATGTACAAACAAGCACCCGTAGTCAGGATCGAACCGGGGTCTCTGGCGCTGAAAGGCAGTGGCTCTACCGCTGCACCACCGTGCCACCCTAATAGTAATAGTCGAGCTAACTAACTCCTTGAGCCTCTCCAATTTTTAGAGACTGTTGGCTTCAAAGCTATGAACGGTGTATTGCTAATATGAGCATATGCTATTCTTTCTCACACTGCTCCGGCACTTGCCTTGGTTCTGACATTTTATTTGCCCATTTTCCTGCAATTGTGTTTTTCACATTTTGTTTTTCCCCACTTATTCCTCGTGTTTATACTTTAAACTCGTTGATTTAAACTATGACAGAGACTATGACTCAGAAGTGGACAGCAGAGGAGCAGATCCTTCAGCCCACAAAGTCCATACCAAGTATTATGCCAAGTTACGAGCAGTCGTGTAAATTCACGCATGAAAGTTGCTTTTATCCCTACTTAAGCCAAGTGAAGAGGAGGCAAAAAAAACGGATTCCTATGTGATTCCAAGCAGCTCCCTGTAACCTAATCAATGTGGGCAATCTGCTGACCCAAGCATGGTACAAGACTTGGTCTTCCATTGGGTGGCCAGCTCCCAGTACATTGGCGAAGACCAGCACAGACTCCCCCAGTGTAAGTAACCACCTTTACTCCAGATGTTTAAGAAGGAACTGCAGATGCTGTAAAATGGACCCGAAACGTCGCCTATTGCCTTTGCTCCATAAAACCGAAGACACCAGAGATGGCTTTTACACCAGATCTTATGTGCGACATTCACAAACATTAAAGGCTAGAGTTTGCAAAATCTTATTTTTTAAATCCTAAAGCTTCCCCTCCTATAATCTCCCTTAAAGTAATGAAATGCATTTAAATATACTGATTTAATAATGCCAGAAGGTTAACTTTGATTGGGGCCTGAACGGAGAAAACTGCCAAAGTTTGCCATTGCTTTTGTAGTCCATTGGCACAGAGCAAGTGTCCAAGGCTTGGTTAATAACTGTTGGAAGCCTGACCTTCATGCCTCGAGAATCCCAAGGCTGTGCTCAGTTAAGTGTTTAAAAGCTGGTGGATCGACAGGAATCTGAAGTAGTTCTGAGCTCTAATTTTTGAGACTCGTCTACTGTTAAATTGCTTTCTGTGGCCAATGGTGACCCCTGGCGAATTTTGTGGAAATTGCAGTCCAACACAAATTAAGCTGCAGATGCAAGGAACTGCAGATACTGGAGTTTTAAACAAAACACACAGTGCTGGAGGAACTCAGTGGGTCAGCCAGCATCTGTGGAGGGAATGGACAGACGGCTTTTCTGGTCCCTATCCTCCTTCAGACTCAAATGAAGCTTTGAGTTTTTTTCAACCAGTTAATTTTTTTTGTTGCTTTACACCACAACATCTTATTTTCAATTTGGCCATGAAAACTATGAGGCAACAGTCCCTTTAGCCCACAGTCAGTACCTAATATGATGCAAAGTTAAATGTTGCTCCTCTGACTGCCTGTGATCCATATAATTCCATTTCAATAGACAATAGGTGCAGGAGTAGGTCATTCGGCCATTCGAGCCAGCACCGCCATTTAATGTGATCACGGCTGATCATCCCCATCCCGTTCCTGCCTTCTCCCCATATCCCCTGACTCTGCTATCTTTAAGAGCCCTATCTAGCTCTCTCTTGAGAGTATCCAGAGAACCGACCTCCACCGCCCTCTGAAGCAGAGAATTCCACAGACTCACAACTCTCTGTGAGAAAAAGTGTTTCCTCGTCTCCATTCTTAATGGCTTGCTCCTTATTCTTAAACTGTGGTCCCTGGTTCTGGACTCCCCCCCCCCAACATCGGGAACATTTCCTGCACATAAAAGGATTGATCTAAAAGATGGGACATGTTGGTTGGTGTGGGCAACTTGGGCCGAAGGGCCTATTGCAATGCTATATGACTATGACTATTGCTAAATTAGGGGTCGTAGTGAGAAATGGTGATGATGGATTTCTCCACAGATTAACGTGAGCTTGCCAGGTTAAATGGCCTCATTATGATTTGGTAATTCCTATTGAAGAAACATTCCAATGCCTTTTAATGTTTGTTCCGTGTTGACTGCACAACTTGCTTCAAGTAAAGCTCGCATTACTTTCCTACACCTGTTATATTGATAAAATAATCACAAATGTTTTTCGGTTATTTACAGTGGCCTATCTAGCTCTCTCTTGAAAGCATCCAGAGAACCTGCCTCCACCGTTCTCTGAGGCGGAGAATATACTAGCATTATCCTACACACCAGGGACAATTTACAATTTCACCAAAGCCAAGAACCTACAAACCTGTACGTCTTTGAAATGTGGGAGGAAACCGAAGCACCCGGAGAAAATCCCCTTAGTCACGGGGAGAACGTACAAACTCCTGAAAGGCTGTACCCGTAGTCGGGATCGATCCCGGGTCTCTAAGGCAGCAAATATTATGCTGTGCCGCCTATGTTTGTCTTGACATTTGTCATGTTTTTCTTTGCTCTTGCAGATGAGAAGGTTTTCCCTAAAAGTATCAAATCACAAGGTCTGAAAATCCACCAGCGCTTTCATTTTGCCAGTGCGTTGAAACGCATGTCAGTCTTGGGCTCCTACGAGACGATGGGCTCCACGGACCTCCAGTACTTCAGCACAGTGAAGGGGGCACCTGAGACGTTGCGTAGCATGGTAAGGGCCCGACTTGGCAGAGAGCTCGCTAAATGTGGGGAGGTGTACCCGGGCTCTGCGAGGAGTGGGGTGATGGGGGTCGTCTTTGTTTTTAAACAAAAGCCCTTTATTTGTGGTTACAATCAAAAGACCATTATCACACAGTTGAGGTAATTCTTGTCATTAACTATAACTCATAGCCATCTCTCATTAAGTGGCAATGTGACAGATTAATGCAATGGCAAAAAATGAAGGATAGACGAGGTGAATTGAACACTGTGGTATGATTTGGAGTCCATCGCCTGGAAGGATTGTGGAAGCAGATTTACTAGTACCATTCGAAGGCGTTGGATACAAGTTACTAGGGGAGAAAAGGTCAGGATGTGATCTAAGAGCAGCCCAAGTTGGAGATGTCTGTCTGAGAGCTGGCACAGGCATGTTGAGCTAAATGGCTGCTCTGTGCACACAATTCCATGATCCTTTTGAAGCTGAAACTAACATTTTTAATACAAGGTGCCGTTGTTTATGAAAGTACAAAAGCATTAAAATTTGGCTTCGTATTCCAGGTCACAGTTTGAGGCTGTAGACATCCCCTCAAGGGTGGGATGTCCACACTCCAGTAGATGGATTGACATTGGCTTTTACATTGGAGCTTTGTGTTTTTATGCTAAAGGCCCTAGTCTAACCATTTTTAATTAAAGTATGTGAACAATATTGAAAGTCTGAAGAAGGGTCTCTACTCGAAACGTCACCCATTCCTTCCATCCTGAGATGCTGCCTGTCCCGTTGAGTTAATCCAGCATTTTGTGTCTATCTTCGGTTTAAACCAGCCTCTGCAGTTCCTTCCTACACATTGAAGTTCTTATTGAGTTGTGAGAAGCTGTTTTTATATTTCTGTAGACAAGTCCAACACTGCAGATTGCTTAGGACCCCTGAGATTTATAATTCTGAAGGCGTTGAAGCTGAGCCGTTTAATGCAATGTATACTTCATGAATCTTGCCTTTAGCTTTGGCATGGCTTTATATGTGGTTTACTGGTCAGGTTTGGGGGAGTTCCCCCACCCTGCCACGGGTACCATGTAATCCCGTGCTACCTGTTCCATGGTCGGATAGTCGACGACTAAACCGTCTCCCCCACCTGGTTTGCCAGGTGAGGAGGGGGCTGTGGACCCCCAGCAGGACCAAGAACAAGACCTGTCAAAGGGCGGATGAGCTCCTAGCGAGCCAATGGCCATCCACACTTCAGTAGAAGTTGTGATTACTGTCGTACGTAGCATTGTAAGGCATCATGCCCGTTGATGTTTTCAACGATGGTGATGATGATGACTATTGGTTGTTTTCCAGTTCTCGGAGCGTCCAAGTAATTATGATTCTGTCCACACGGAGATGTCACGAGAGGGAGCAAGAGTATTAGCCTTGGGGTATAAAGAGATGGGATACCTCACTCATCAGCAGGTAATCATGTTCTTTCTTGCTTCAGGTAATCAAGCCGTACAATTAGCAAAGTTACCCCATGATTATAAATACCCCATTCTGGACATATCCTCCAAAGATGCTGCCTGACCCGCTGAGTTACTCTAAGACTTTGTTTTACTCAAGGTCACTGCAGTTCATTGTCTCCATTGATACTGAGCCAATGAGGATGTATTGAAGGGACCTTGTACAAGGTACCTTCAATACATCCTCATTGTACAAGGTACAAGGGGCCAAAAGCCTGGTCCAAGAGTGTTTCAAGGTTGCTCTGAATGATACGTGGTTCAGACATCATAAAAGTGTGCTTCGGTAAATGAAGCTTTAGTTGGGCTAACAAAATCGGGCTTGATGAGGCTAGCGGTTAGTTGGGCTGAGGGAAATTAGAGAGGTGGGAGGAGTGAGGTCTTGCAGGAATTTGAACGCGGGTGAGAAATGTAAATTGGAGGCACAGCACAACAGCCAGTGTGGGACATCAAACTCTCAGGTGAAAGTTAAATGAACAAGTGTAGTACACAGTGGTACAGCAGTAGAGTTACTGCCTTGCAGCGCTAGAGACCCGGGTTCGATCCTGACCACGGGAGCTGTCTGTACGGAGTTTGCACATTCTCCCTGTGACCAGTGTGGGTTTTCTCCGGGTGCTCTGGTTTCCTCCCAAACTCCAAAGACGTACAACCAATTTGTTGGTTAATTGGTTTGGTAAAATTGTAAATTGTCCCTAGTGTGTGTGTGTGGGATAGCATTAGTGTGCAGAGATCGCTGGTCAGCGCGGATTTGGTGTGCTGATGGGAGTTTCCACTCTGTACCGCTAAACTAAATTAAGCCAACCTTGGTGTGGCATGAGCGCTCATGCATGCAAACCTAGTTTTTAATAGTTGGAGAGGGATATTTTTACAGAAGAGATTTCTGCATCTCAAATGCATTGTGCTTGTGTAACGAATCTCTGCCTTGCCATTATTGCAAAACTTGTGGATCAGTGAATTGCTGCCCCTGAAGAAGGGCCTCGACCCAAAACGTCATTATTCCTTCGCTCCATAGATGTAGCCTCACCCGCTGAGTTTCTCCAGCATTTTTTATCTACCTTCGATTTTTCCAGCATCTGCATTCTCTCTTAAACAACTAGTGAAGGCAGGAATATTTCAGGTCGTGGTGTTAGAATGGGTTGTTAAACCATATCAAGATAAGAAAAATCCCATAGAAGGAAAACTGCAAACAGCGACTCTCCAGAAATCTGGGCTAACAATGATCGTTTATCCAACGTTATTAACTGGTGTTTCAGCAACTTTACTATGTTCAACTTGCAGCTGTCTCCATGTTGCAGTCATAGTTGTAGCAAAAGTGTATGTGCTGTTCATTGGCCTGGCCTTGTGTGGCGGATACTGTATGAACGCTGGCTGGCTGGCTGTTGAATTGGCATTTGTAATGAAAGTGTGTGTGAAGTGAATTATAAATTATTTCCTGCAGCATCTGGCAGGGGATGCAATTTCACAGATGCTATTTTCCTAAATAGGGGCACACTTTGATATTTAATTATGAATTCCTACGTGTTTGAATTTAAAACCGAGTTAAGTTACAAATACCCATCCTGATCCAGTTATTCCCTTTACAGCCTGCACCATGTGAAAATGACTCTTTTTAATCCTAAAATGCTCGAGTAACTCAACGGGTCAAGCAGCATCTCGACCAGAAAAGTCAACTATTATTCTTCAAAGATGCTGCCTGAACGGCTGAGTTGCTCCAGTATTTTGTGTCCATCTTCCATGTAAATCAACATATGCAGTTCCTTCCTACACACTTATTAATCATACACAGTATCAGATCATTTAATAGGATCCTTCGTTCCTTTACCAAATGCTCTAGGTGTAGTTTTGACCATGTCCTAGTTATATTGTTTCTTTGCTCTGATATTTCTTCAGTAGTCCACTCGGGCCAGTCAGTGCACTGAGCTGCGTATCACGCTGAGATTGAACGTTATGGGGCATATAAATTTGGTCATTGACAGCTGGCAAGACTGTGCACTTTGGAATTTATTGCCTGTTAGGTTTGCCAGTTTTTTTTTTTTGTTTTTTTTTTTTGCTTGAAGGCTTTATAACATTTTATTTCCATATTTTTCACCCTGGCTAGGTTCGCGAAATAGCCCGTGAGGATTTGGAAACGAACCTGAAATTTGCAGGCTTCATGGTAGTCTCTTGTCCCCTCAAGAGTGATTCAAAAGCTGTCATTAAAGAGATCCAGAATGCATCGCATCAGGTTAGTGCACAGTTACTGCTCCAAGTCTCACTTAGTCAATGAGTGGTGGGTTGAGGTAATAGCCAACAAGAGCTTTCACCTGGAGCACTCGGGGCAGCAGAGTGGCGCAGCGGTAGAGTTGCTGCCTCACAGCGCCAGAGACCAGGGTTCCATCCTGACTACGGGTGCTGTCACGGAGTTGGTACATTCTCCCTGTGACTGCTTGAGATTTTCCCCGGGGGTTCCCGTTTCCCTCCGCACCCCAATGATGTACAGGTTTGTCAGTTAATTGGCTTTGGTAAAAATTGTAAATTGGCCCTTGTGTGTGTAGCTAATGTACGGGGATCACTGGTCGGCGGGGAATCAGTGGGCTGAAGGGCCTGTTTCCGCATTGTATTTCTAAACCAAACTAAGCTTTAAGAGCCAAATCCTCCGAATCATGTGTCAGACACAAACATCATGGCAGCTGATGTCCTCTGATCATTAACGCAACACCCACATGCGAGTTAACATTTTTTGGGTTAAGAATCCCCAAACATTTCTTTCATCAGTGGCACGGTAGAGTTGCTGCCTCACAGCGCCAGAGACTGTGGTTCGATCCTGACTATGGGTGCTCTGTGTACAGAATTTGCATTTTCACCCCATGACTGCGTCGGTTTACTCCGGGTGCTCTGGTTACCTCCCACGTTCCAAGTTTGTAGGTTAATTGGCTTCGGTAAATTGTTCCTCGTGTGTAGGATAGAACTAGTGTACAGGTGATCGCTGGTCGGTGTGGGCTCGGTGGATAGAAGGGCCTGTTTCTGCGCTGTATCTCTAAACTAAACTATCTGACATGCAAGTGGCATTCGAATAAACCAAATTTGACCATGAGGTTCAATGGCACTAATTAGAATACAGTTTTAATTATTGCAGATTAACTCATTCATTCTGATTTATTTTTTTTCAATTATTTTCCCATACCTATTTTCTGTTTGGTGTTTTCCTTCAAATCCTGGTTGGTTGTCCCTCTGCTCCTGTGCTTTTTCCTATCATTCAACCCCTTCCCCTCTCTCACCTCTGCTCTCTCAGCCTTCACCACCTCGCCTTGCATTCAGCCACTCAGTCCACTACTCCAGCACACACTCCATGCTCCCCCTGAAACATATTCTCCTGCTGAAAAGTTAGCATTGTCATACAGCATGTAAGCGGGCCCTTTGGCCCAACTTGCCCATGCTGACCAACATGTCCCATCTACTCGTCCCACTTGCCTACGTTTGGCCCTTATCACCCTAAACCTATCCTATCCATGTACCCGTCTAAATGTTTTTTAAACGTTGGATAGCACCTGCCTCAACTACCTCCTCTGGAAGCTTGTTGCATACATCCACCACCCTTGTGTAAAAAGACAATTATTCCTCGGGCTCCCATTAAATATTTACGCCCTCACCTTAAACCTATGTCCTCTGGTTCTCGATTCCCCTACTCTGGCCAAAAGACTCTGCGTTTACCCATTCTATTCCTCTAATGATTTTGTACACCTCTATAAAATCACTACTTATCCTCCTGCACTCCAAGGAATAAAGCCCCAATCTGCTCAACCTCTCTCTAGTTCTCCTGCATTTGTTTTCCCTGGACCTCCCTATCCATTGTGTTCATCTTTCACTCATTCTGTTTCTCTTATCTTCCTGCAGATGGTTATGATCACTGGTGATAACCCGCTAACAGCCTGCCACGTGGCCCGTGAACTCTCCTTCCTACAGAAAGTGCACACACTCGTCCTCCAGGCACCACACGACAAAGGTAAAGCCAGTGCTGCTCCCGTAGTCTGAACTCAGTTAGCTTGATTGGGTTTTCTTTAAAAGGGACTGAGAATGTGTCTGATGGGCAGGGGCGACATTCTGAAGAAGGGTCCCGACCTGAAATGTCACCAGTCTGCTGGTGCAGCGCTGTTTCCTGCAAATTTCTATTGTCCACTTCTGGTGATCCTGAATGTGAATGTGCAGAGATGTGAGGCAAGGTGATACAGGGCAAAAGGATAATCAGCACGTCAAGCATGGGTTTCCCAATTGTAGCGCCTTACTGAAAGCCATATAGTTAATAGCCCCGTCCCACAGTGCGAGTTCATTCCAAGAGCTCTCCTGAGTTTAAAAAAAATCATACTCGTAAGCACGGAGAATGAACGTAGAGGGTACATCGGAGCTCGGGGACGTCTCTTAGCGGCTCGTAACGCTAACGGCACGTACTCGGGAAGACTCGCAAACGGCAGGTAAGCACGGGAAGACTCGTGAAGCCCCGAGTACCGACGAGTGGCCATTACCGTAAATCTCCGAGTTCGAATCAGGGCAAACTCGGGAGAGCTCTTGGAATGAACTCGTACCGTGGGACGGGTTTAAGTAGGAGCGAGGAAAGATGCAACGTGTAGGAGAAACTCAGCGGGTCGGGCAGCATCCCTGAAGAGCAAGGTGATGTTTCAGGTTGGGACTCTTCTTCAGACTGATCAAGAGAGGAAACCCTGGCTACTTTTGTATAGGATTTACCTTAGTAGCGTTAAAAATATTTAGCATGAAGATTATTGTTGCTCTGCCCTTCACTGGGATGCCAATCCCACGCCGGGAAAGTGGGAGCAGCACTCAATCCATCAGGACTTGAGGGAGAAAAAAATGGAACTCTGGCAATGATTTTTCATCAGAACTTTGATAACCAACTTCTAGCATAACTGCTGTTAGACAGAAATCCCACTCTTAGCAACGCTTTTCAACTGACATAATCTCTAACACTTGCATTTGCATTAATTTTGTCACAGATATGCAGACTGCTATCCAAATATCAATGCTTCTTAAAATGTGGTGAACGTTCAGTAAAACTGTAGAGCCTGGCCTCTAGTGGCGTAGGTAGGAAGTGCAGCTGTTAAAATAGCAAACAACTTAAACTGTAGGGACTTTTGTGGAGCTGTTAGTTAGATAGGTCAAGCAAGTGCACTTGTAGCTTATATGACTTTATTTATCCAAAATATGTCGAAGACTGCATCTTTTCCCGTAGCAAAGATTTTAATTCCTGATCTAGCCTTTATAGCAGGCAACACAATGGAAAATGGAAAGTGCCATCTGAGATATCAAAGGTTATTTATATAGTAGTATTTTGTTCTCTCAATACAGAAAATGTTACCTCAATAGGACACTGGATGGCTTATATGTTAATAAAAGGAGAAATCTAATGACAACATCAGTACCTTCAACTACGACTGTCAGCTTTAGCGAATTCAGACATTTGTAAAATGTGTGGTATTTCTGATCTGAAGATCAATGAAATTGCAAGTCCCGTTTATCCCTGTTCGATGAGCATATAGTCTAAAAAAAAACAACAAATGTTCACACGCTGCCTCGTTTGGTTCTGGACTGATTGGATGAATGGATAAGTTTATATGTTTTAGGAGCAGAATTAGGCCATTTGGCCCATCAAGTCTACTCTGCCGTTCAGTCATGCTGATCTATCCCTCTCAACCCCAATCTCCTGACTACCCATAACCCGTGACGCCCTTGTTTCTTTGATAAATAGACAAATGGCAGCGTCTGCAGACTTGTGTAGCGGGGATGATGCTTGAGGATGGTAGATGCAGCTGTTTTAAAAAAAGCAACGAGGGATGGGTGGGGAAGAGCTAAACACTGGAAACCAGATGCTATCAGGTTTCAGTTCTGTTTTGCATCAGGATGTGTGGTAAACTGCAAGATAAAAATCATGCATTTTGCACCAGTTTTGTTTTACTTGGCATGTTGAAATTCTGCATGATAGAAGTGACTAATGTGTCAAATATAAGCTGTCTCCAAAACTTGCCGGGGAAGGTTGGGTTCAAATTGGGTCAGAATGAAAGAATGTGCCTTCAGAAAGGAGATGAGGAGGATTTCTGTAGTCGGAGGGTGGTGATTGTGTGGAATTCATTGCCACAGACTGTTGTGGAGGCCAAGTCATTGGGTATTTTGACAGATTCTTGTTTAGTAAAAGTGTTGAAGGGTTATGGGGAGAAGGCAGGAGAATGGCGTTAAGATAGAACAGTCATGATTGAATGGCAGAGTTGATGGGCCGAATGGCCTAATTCTGCTCACAATTTGTGAACTTATCCATTCATCAATACAGAATGGGGAAATGTGTGAACATTTATGAATGAAAGACACACAATGCTGGAGTAACTCAGTGGGTCAGGCAGCATCCCAGGAGAACATGGATAGGTGATCAGAAGGTAGACAAATGCTGGAGAAACTCAGTGGGTGAGGCAGCATCTATGGAGCGAAGGGAATGGGCAACGTTTCGGGTCGAAACCCTTCGTCAGGTGATCAGAAAGCTCTTTGTGTCTGTCCTTGGTAAACCAGCATCTGCTCTTCCTTGTTACTACCATTTTGTATATATATATATATATATATATATATGAAGTCCTGTCCATATTTCTGAAGGCTAATTGTTTCTTGCTAATCCCTCAGGAGCTGAATGGAATTGGAGGTCAATTGACGGCACAATTCTTGTTCCCATGATTTTACCGACTGGTGAGCTGACCAAAGATTACGACCTGTGTATGACTGGAGAAGGTCTTAATCACTTAAGCACAACGAACAAACCATTCCTGATGAAGCTTATGCCTCACATCAAGGTGTTTGCCCGGGTTGCACCGAAACAGAAGGTTAGATTTTGCAATAAAACCGTTATCATAATGCCTTATAAATGTAACACCCAAAGGAAAGTCAAACACTAAGGCAGCATCTCCCGATCTTTCTGAATAAAAACATTTGTTCAGTGCATAAACAATTGTCTGCCAAACCCTCTGTCCTTCCAAGTAAGGACCCGGTGAGTGTTATAGGCTGCTCCTTGGGGCTGCTTGAGGATTCCTGGGGACTGCGGGCAGTCTTGTGGTCAAAGCAAGCAGCACGCCAGGTGCACTTTCTTTATCAGTAAACTACAATATATGTAATATTAAAGCTTCGTTCTATCATCCATGTCAAACCTCTTTAGTCTTTAGAGACACAGCATGGAAACCGGCCTATTGGCCGACTGAGTCCACACCAACCAGCGATCACTGCGTGCACTAACACTATCCTACACACTAGGGACAATTTGCAATTTTCATCGCTGGTCGGCATGGACTCGGTGGGCTGAAGGGCCTGTTTCCGCTCTATGTGTCCAAACTAAACTAAAGTCGGGTTGTGACCGAATGCCTTCTCCTTGTGTCTGCAGGAGTTTGTAATTACCAGTTTTAAGAGCCTGGGTTACACCACCTTGATGTGTGGCGATGGAACTAATGACGTCGGAGCCTTGAAGCATGCTGATGTTGGTAAGCAGGTACAACTGGTGGTACACAGCCAGCTGCAGTGAAGCCGAATACAAACGTTGCTCTAGTTTCAGCACTGAATGCACAAGTGCTGGCTGTTGAATCCAAACACTCTCAAGTCCTCTATTTATCACAACTTGTGTTTTCTGACAGTTTGCCAATCCGCTCTCCTGCAAGCCCGAGTTACTCACTCCGGCTGATTTTATTGGATCACATTGCCATCACCTCATCAAACCCTGCTTCATTTTCATTTATTTATTCTGGTTTAGTTTGGCATATTTTGAAAATCCACTTCTACCTTCCACTGATATAGCTGCAGAGCCCACTGAATACATCTCCTTGATCCATAGAACATAACTAGGTCATAGAGTCATACAGTGTGTAAACAGGCCTTTCGGCCCAACTTGCCCACACTGACCAACATACCCCATCCGCACTAGTCCCAGCCTGCCTGCGTTTGGCCCGTATCCCTCAAAACCTGTTCCAATCCATGTAAACCAAGTTTTAAAGGCAATGTTGGAGTAACTCAGCTGGTCAGGCAACTTCTCTGAAGAACATGGTATAGGTGATGTTTCGGGTTGGGACCTTCCTTGATTCCGACTTGAAGCATCCCCTATCCACTTTCTCCAGAAGTGCTGCCTTCCCTGCTTATTTACTCCAGCACTTTGTCTTTTTTTGTTGTAAACCAGCATCTGCAATTTCTTGTACCTTCTAAGTGCTTGTTCTAGGTTGGACTTGCAGTTATTGTGCACTAGTCACAGGAACAGGAGCTCATTAAGTTCCTCCACTGCTCTGCCCTTACTTTACGGTTGATCTTCAGCTGGGTCCCATTTGACTGTTTCTGTGCCAGTTGTTTCACTTAATGGTAATGTTTAACTGGTAAAGCAAGTCTGCAAAAGTTGCTTGTTATGACTCTAGCACTTTGGATCAGGATAGCTGCTAGGCTGTTCCAATTTGTTATAACTGCTTTGAACTTGCCCACATCAGTATTGAGGCATTGGAATCACTGGAGTGATGCTGTTAATTTGCTTCCCCCAAAGTGCAAAGGCACCTCGTCTACTTGTGCTTTGGCAGAACAAGAAACCCTGGGACCTTCAGAGCTAGGGTTACTTCTACCACAACTTGATGTAGAGGAAGGGCAGGATCGAACGAGCGTATAGTAGATTTTGTACACAGTCTGTTCCTCCTTTGTTTCTATGTTCCACTGCATCTTTGTCTAACCTTACATTTAATCCGCTTCCTGCTCTGAATCATGTTATTGATTGATTGATTATACCTTTAATAATCCTTTACAGGAAATTACAGTGCCATTAATGTGCTAGGAGCAGAATTAGGCCATTCAGCCCATTAAGTCAACTCCGCCATTCAATCATGGCTCGTCTATCTCTCCCTCCTAATCCCATTCTCCTGCCTTTTCCCCATAACCCCGATGCCAGTACTAATCAAGAATCTATCCTGCTACCGTAAACCATAACCCAATCTTCACCAAACATGCGACCAGTCCAGGCAGTCGGACGTTCTCTCAGCGCAGTAATTCAGCCTGTGCCCTTTGTGTTCCAGGAGTGGCCTTGCTGGCCAACACACCCGAGCGAATTCCGGACAAGAAAAAGAAGACAAAAGAGGGGATAAACGATGCAAAGTCGGTGGCTTCCAATGCAGGCGGCAACATGAAGTTAAGCTCGCGAGCAGCAAGGCACCGGTTCATGTCACAGCGGGAGGAACAGCTTGCCCTGCACCGGGTGAGAACACTGCAATCTTCTTGCTTCATTATCCCCAGCACTTTGGGTAGACCTGCATTTTAATGCATGTAAACACACTTGGTTTGACAGCTTGATTTGTTTTTGATGTTGGTTCAGTTGTCCGTTGTCATTTTCTGCACAGGAGCGTCTCAACCAGGTGCTGAAGGACCTGGAGGAGGACCAGATGCCTGTAATTAAACTGGGAGATGCCAGCATTGCAGCGCCATTTACTTCCAAGCTGTCATCCATCATGTGCAGTGAGTATTCCTGGATGATCCCTCACCCTGACTCTGGGGAGCAATGGGCAGAAATATATTTGCCTTGTTTAGTTTGGAGATACAGCGTGGAAACAGGCCCTTCGGCCCAACAAGTCTGCACTGACCAGTGATCCCTGCACATTAACACTACCACACATACGCACGCACGTTTGTTGAATTGTTACATGTTGTAATTAGTTTAGAGATACAGCGCCGAAACAGGCCCTTCGGCCCACCGAGTCCGCACTGACCAGTGATCCCCGCACATTAACACTACCATGCATAATTGTTACATGTTGTAATTAGTTTAGAGATACAGCGCAGAAACAGGCCCCTTCGGCCCACCGAGTCTGCACCAACCAACAATCCCAGCATATTAATACTATCCTATACACACTTGGGGGAATTTGCATTTATACCATGCCAATTAACCTACAAACCTGTATGTCTTTGGAGTGTAGGAGGAAACCCACGCAGGTCACGGGGAGAACGTATAGACTGTATGGACAGGCACATGAGCTGGTGGTTCTGTAGCTTCCGGCTTACAGATGCTTCCTTGCCTGCTCATTGCAGTAGGTGGATGTTAGAGGTGAACTGACCATCCTATGTGGTGGCACTTTGTGCTGTGACTTTGCTGATGGGTTTGTCAGGGCCGATGCTAACCCCTTCATTTGAAAAGGATTGCTGAGATTGAGCCTAAGTGGTTTTGTTGATATTTTGATCTTTGATTTTAATTATCGCACTTAATGTTGTTCAAAATTATTTTAAAATATCAGTTTTATGTTCATATCATGGGAGCAGAATTGGGCCCTTTGGCCCTTCGAGAGTATCATAGCTGATCTATCTTTTCCTCTCAACCCCTTTCTCCTGCCTTCTCCCCATAACCCTTGACACCCGTGCTAATCAAGAAGCTGTCAATCTCGGCCTTAAAAATACCCAGTGACTTGGCCTCCACCGCTGTCTGTGGCAATGAATTCCACAGATTCACCACCCTGACTGAAGAAATTCTTCATCTACTTTCTTAAGGTGCACCCATTTATTCTGTGGTTATGCCCTCTGGTCTTAGACTCTCTTAGCTAGTGGAAACATCCTCTCTAAATCCACTCTATCCAGGCCTTTCACTATTCACTAACTGTTTTTGAAAGTCACTAATGGCAAAATCATCTTGGTTCTACCATGACTGTGTGTGCCTCCAGGGCTAACAAATAAAAACTAAAGCCTTGCAGCTTTATTATCCCTGGCAGCGACATGGGATGGATGACTTTGTCCTTCTCTCCCTGCCTGCCTGCCACTACATACATAAGATCAGCAGTTAACCTTGGATGAATTGAGTTCAGGTTACATTCTGCTCAGTCCGTCTTGTCTTACACGATCTCCTGGTCACCAAACATTTTAACTCCCCTTCCCAATATACATACTGACCATTCTGTCCTGGGCCTCCTCCACTGTCAGTGAGGTCACACACAAATTGGAGGAACGGCACCTCATATTTTGCTTGGGCAACTAACAACCCTGTGGTATGAATATTGATTTCTCTAATTTCAAATAACTCCCGCACTCCCTTCCCACCCACTGCCATCCTAGTGGTCCACAGCTTGCGTCCTTGTATCTGTCTCGTTAGTGCATCTTCCCCAGCCAACAATGGGCCATTATGGACTTCATCTGTCCTGAGGTCATCTGTTGCCGGCCTTGATTTGTACTTGTCTTCTCTCGCCTCCAGTTTCTCCGACCGGCAACGTCTATCAGTTTGAAGAAGGGTTCTGACCCTAAACGTCACCTATTCCTTCTCTCCAGAGATGCTGCCCTGACCCTCTAGTTACTCCAACATTTTGTGTCCATCTTTGGTATAAACTAGCATGTACAGATCCTTCCAACACATTTAAAATATGCAATGCTCTCTCTCTCTGTCTCCACAGTATGCTATGTGATAAAGCAGGGACGGTGCACATTGGTAACTACTCTGCAGATGTTCAAGATCCTGGCATTGAACGCCCTGATACTCGCTTACAGCCAGAGCGTTCTGTACCTGGAAGGGGTTAAATTCAGTGACTTTCAGGCGACTCTGCAGGGACTCCTTTTGGCTGGTTGTTTCCTCTTCATCTCTCGATCCAAGGTAAAGTAAGGTGTGGTTCAAGTGAGTGCCTGAGTACACCTATATCTCGAGCCACTAAAGGGGCTGTCCCACTGTACGAGCTAATTCAAGAGTTCTCCCGAGTTTCCCTAGATTCGAACTCGGAGAATTGCTGTAATAGCCGCTCGTGGGTACTCGGGGCTCTCGTGGACATCTTTCAACATGTTGAAAAATCTTCACGAGCTTACCGCGTTTCCCGAGTACCTGCCGTTAGCGTTGCGAACCGCTAAGAGACTCTGACGTACCCACTGCGTACATTCTACTTGCTTACCACGAGTTTGATTTTTTTAAACTCGGGAGAGCTCTTGAATTACCTCGTACAGTGGGACAGCCCCTTCAATTTACTTATACAGCACAATGCATATCTTAAATGAGGTTTTTAATTCTGATCTCTGGGTGTGACTGCCATTAGGTAGAATGGTTTTCTTCGAGCAGTATGGATTACCAAGCCATTCCAGCATATTTTGTTTGATACCGAAGTTAAAACACGAAGTCCTGGAGTAAGTCAGCGTGTCAGGCAGCATCTCTGGAGAGAAAAAGGAAGGGTGACGTTTTGGGTTGGGACCCTTCCTCGGACTGAACTCCACATCACTCTGGAGAATGGTCCTGACCTGAAACATCACCTATCCATTTTCTCCAGAGATGCTGCCTGACCCACTGAGTTACTCCAGCACTTTCGTGTATGTCTTCTGTCAAGAAAGTGACTCATTCACAATGTAATGACATATTTTTGACATATTTAGTTTAATAGTTTTGTTTATTGTCACGTGTACCAAGGTACAGGGACAACATTTTAATCGCTAACTAACCAGTCAGTGGAAAGACTATACATGATTACAACCAAGCCGTCCACAGTGTACAGATACAGGATAAAGGGAATAATGTTTAGTGAAATGCTGCTGTTGAAATAAATTTAAGAGTGGAATATAGAAGATGAGAGGTCATGTTGCAGTTGTATAAGATGTTGGTGAGACCGCATTTAGAATATTGTGTTCAATTCTGGGCACCATGTTATAGGAAAGATACTGTCAAGCTTGAAAGGGTTCAGAAAAGATTTACAAGGATGTTTCCAGGACTAGAGGGTTGAGCTATAGGGAGAGGTTGAGTAGGCTGGGTCACTTTTCCATGGAATGCAGGAGGATGAGGGGTGATCTTATAGGGGTGTACAAAATCGTGAGAGGAATAGATCAGGTAGATGCACAGAGTCTCTTGCCCAGAGTAAGGGAATCGAGGACCAGAGGACATAGGTTCAAGGTGAAGGGGAAAAGATTTAATAGGAATCTGAGGGGTAACTTTTTCACACAAAGGGTAGTTGAGGCTGGGACTATCCCATCGTTTAAGAAACAGTTAGACAGGTACATGGATAGGACAGGTTTGGCGGGATATGGACCAAGCCCAGGCAGGTGAGACTGGTGTAGATGGGACATGTTGGCTGGTGTGGGCAAGTAGGTCCGAAGGGCCTGTTTCAACAATGTATCACTCTGTGACTCTGATTGTAATGGATAACAGCAGATCCTCTTCTGGGACCAGCACGAAAAGTGTCGCCTGGCCTTGGTGCCATCTTGCCTGTTTGAATCAAGCATGTTGCTGTAGGCCTAAAATCACAAGACAGATTTCCTCCTCTATAGAAATATCTGAGATTTGTGGGAATCCATTAGTTTTATCACTATCACTATTACAAAGATTAGTTGCTTTTGCTACGATTCCAGATTGTTAGGCAAATCTAATTTCCACAGTTGCGATGCTAGGATTTGCGATCAGAATGGCTCCTCGTCAATATCTGAATTGTTCAAATTTCTTTCTAGTACCAATTTATGATCTGCAGCAGAGTGGCACAGAGTTAGAGTTGCTGCCTTGCAGTGTCAGAAACTCAGGTGTACAGAGTGTGTACGTTGTTGGGAAGGAGATGAGGTTACATTTCTTTAGTCAGAGGGTGGTGAATCTGTGGGATTCTTTGCCAGAGAAGGTTGTGGAGGCCAAGTCAGTGTCTATTTTTAAGGAAGAGATGGATAGATTCTTGATGTTCAAAAGGGAACTGCAGCTGGAGTAGATATATTTCCTTCGCTCCATAGATGCTGCTGCACCCGCTGAGTTTCCCCAGCAATTTTGTGTACCTATGGATAGATTCTTGATTAGCATGGGTGTCGGAGGTTATGGAAAGAAGGCACGGGAATGGGGTTAAGGGCCTGTCCCACTCTCACAACCTAATTCACGACCTCTGCCGAGTTTGCCCTTGACTCCTACTCGCAGCATGGTCGTCACGAGGTCGTAGGTAGGTCGTGATGCTAGTCATAGGTACTCCTGGCATCAAGTAGGTCAGGGCGTTTTTCTAGCTTGATGTAAAACGTCCACGAGAAAAAAAGATTGTGAATTAGGTCATGAAAGTGGGACAGGCCCTTTAGGAGGAGAGATTGAATGGGGGAGGAGACTTGATGTGCCGAATGGCCCAATTCTACTCCTATCACTTATGATCCTGTGTCCGCCTGCAGGTCACGGGGAGGATGTACAAACTCCATACAGAGCACCCTTAGTCAGGATCGAACCCGGATCTCTGGCGCTGTAAAGCAGCGACTCTACTGCTGTCACTGTACTTATTACTCTTTGGTGACCGTTATATGACTCATTGAATGGATTTTTGTTTGTAGATCAGTTTGGGTTCCACTGTCCCATGATATGTTTGTGGGAGCTGGGTGGGATCATGGTGTTGGTTTGCTGATAAATTGACCAAGCCTTGCTGCCCCACCAATGTGATGTAGTCTCTGATCAGACGCATGTGGGGGAGGTTTGGAGTTGGATCCAGGGATGATGAGATGTCGTGTGGTCGGCTGCACTGTAACGTCCTGTTTTCCTGACTTTCTGCAGCCATTGAAGTCTCTGTCCAAGGTGCGACCACTGCCAAACATATTCAACCTGTACACCATCCTCACGGTCCTGCTGCAGTTTGCTGTCCACTTCATCAGCTTAGTTTATTTGTACAAGACCGCACAGAAACATTCTTCCTCCAGGTGAGGTCCTCTTTCTCTTCCTGCCTCAAGATAGTACTCGGCAAAAGATAGGGGCTTGTGTCAGGAATGCACTTCCATCTTGTGTGAGGGCAGTTGCCTCCCATTTTGGTGTTGAAAGAGCTGGCTGTATTCATAAGTTCCAGTCATTCTAGTTGGCTTCACCGTCGATGTTCTGTGAAAAAAATCTCACTGTTGATTATCCCCTAATGTTCTTCTTGCATAAGGCATGCATAGCCTAAAGTTGTAAGACAACTTGTTCTGTTTGATCTTCTGTTTGTGCACGCCAGGTTGATTGCATTCGTCTAAACAGGGTGGACCACGTGAAGGTTGCAATCTCACCCCATCCCCTAATGTGTGAGATCAGTAATATTTTGCCCAGATAGCTCTCCAGAAAGTGACACACTCACAATATAATGACAATTTCTGAATTTGGGTGGGGTGTGGAAATCTCCCTTTAGAGTCATAGACTCAAAAAGAATGAATACAGCCCCTCAACCCACCCTGCTCATGCTACACATGATGCCCCATGGTCACTAGTCCCACCTGCTCGCTTTTGGCCCATATCCCTCTAAACCTTTCCTGTCCACGTACCCATCCAATTGTCTCTTACATTTGGACATTCAAAGGACAAAGGACATTTATAGTCACATACACCATTTCTGGTGTAGTGAAATTTGAGTTGCCGTTCAGCATTTATATATAATATTCGGCAACACTCCCACCCTCGCATCTCCTGTTAGTAACTCCCTGTATGTCTGGCATTGACTAGAAGCTTGTCCAGACAAACCAGAAAAATACCACAGCTAGAACAGATTGGGGATTCTGCAGTGAGTGACTCATTTCCCAACTCCCCCCCCCCCCTATCCAGAGGTCAGTAGTAACTGAACACTAGACACTGCATGAGTACAAAGCTGTGTTCCTGGGTAAACTAAATCCCTAGGCCAAATTGTGCTGCCATTTGGCCGAGGGACAAGACAGCGTCCACCATTATGGTTCCATGTCCCAGAGAGTCGGCAGCTTCAAGGGAGGAAGGTGGGTGTTAGCAGTGATGAGCATTATATGTTCATAATTTGGCGTAGAATAATTCCTCCTGATGTGCTGTGGCCTGCTCAGGCTAGCACAAGTCGCTAAATGATCCTGAAATTGTATCTCACCAGGTGATAACTCACTAACTGGCAAAATGCCCTTTGAATTGCTGAGGTTCAGAGGTGTTTTATGTATTGGTCTTTGATGTTGGCTACCTAACGATGGGTTTTCCTGGAAGCTGAGGATCAGTAGCTCTTCGGTTTGTTTACCTCGTATTTTGCTATTAGCCTTTTGCCTCTTGCAGGAAGGACGAATTTGCGGATCTGTACAAAGACTTTGAGCCGAGCCTGGTGAACAGTACTGTCTACATCATGTCCATGGCTATGCAGATGGCCACTTTTGCCATCAACTACAAGGTAAGTGGAGCAGGTGGTATCATGTCCGGGGCTGCTCGATCACTGCAGAGGGTGCTGCAGATGACATATTGAATTGCCACTCAACTTCGGCATCTCAGTGGCTTCTGAGGGTGGTTCTCTGGTCACTGGCTGGATGTGTCATTCATCCTTTGCCAACGAGCCGTGTGTAGACAATGAGGTCTGCTGTGATTTCTTGCCTGATAGAACATAGAACGGTACGGCACAAGAACATGACCTTTGGCCCACGATGTTTGTACCTAACATGATGCCAAGTTAAACGGATCTCATCTACCTGTACAAGATCCATAATCCCTCGATTCTCTGCACTATGCCCATCCAAAAGCCTCTTCAATGTCACCATCCAATCTGCCTTAACCACCACCCCTGGCAGCCCGTTCCAGACCCGCTATGTATTCAGATTCAGATTCAGATTCAACTTTATTGTTATTGTGCAGTGTACAGTACAGAGACAACGAAATGCAGTTAGCATCTCCCTAGAAGAGCGACATAAATATGAGCAATAAATATGAGCAATTTAAACATAAAACTTGCCTGCCACACCTCCATTAAACTTTCCCCGTCTTACTTTATACCTATGCCCTTTAGTGTTGGACATTTCCACCCTGGGGGGAAAAGATTCTGTCTACCCTATCTATGCCTCTCATAATTTTATATACTTCTATCAAGTCTACCCTCAACCAGAGAAAACAGTTCTGGTCTATCCAACTTCTCCCTGTAGGTGAAGCCCTCTTATCCAGGAAGCATTGTGGTAAGCCTACCTACTCTGCATTTTTCCAAAGCCTCCACATCTTTCCTGTTACTGGGTGACTAGAACTGCACGCAATTGCCTGATGTTAAGCTTGAGCTGTGTACACTTTCAGGGTCACCCGTTCATGGAGAGCCTGAGGGAGAACAAGCCTTTGCTGTGGAGTATTGTTATCTCTGGCCTCGCCATTGTGGGCCTGCTCACTGGCTCCTCGCCAGAGTTCAACCAACAGTTCGGGCTGGTGGATATCCCGATGGAGGTACGAATACAAAGCCAAGTCACATTGGGTGCGCCTCTCGCAAGGTCCACAGCAACGCGACTGTGTCATTGAGTTTCTTGCGGTATTGGGGCAAGGTGGACGGGAGAGCTCCCTTTGATCTTCGAGCAGGAGCAGTGGACTAGAATTTTATTTTCTGCCAATATTGGGGATGAAAGTGGATTAGGGATACCGTTGAAGTCGGAGTACCTGGAGAGGGGATGTTTTGCTCGCAGCAGGTGGGTGGTGGAAGAGTTAAAAGCGGCTGATTTCAGGCCTTGTGCGATGAGGGTAGATGATCATTACCCAATGAGACCCAATTTAACAAAGTCTGGAATGGTTTATGAAAACTGAACGAGATTACAGACTAAGGAACACCACTGACTTGAAGGGAAGTTAGACTATGTGCCCAGAGGGTTTCTGCCATTGAAGCAGAGACGGTAACAGAACAGGAGGAGAGGAAAATGGGGTGGTTTCAGTAGTTTAACACCAGTGTTGGTGAGATGGAAGTCCCCTGCCTTTCAATTCCATGGAACTAGTGGCAGGAAGCTGCTTGTGTCATTACTTCCAGCCCCATTCCAAGCCCATTTTCCGACGCGGAGGTCAGGATCGAACCTGGGTCTCTGGTGCTGTGAGGCAGTGGCTCTACCACCCTCGCCATTCTGCTGCCCTAGAATTGTTAACCATATTCTCAACCTGTTCTCTGCCTTGGCTAAATGATTTTTGTCAAAAGTTATTCAATAGATTGTAGCTGCAAATGATTAGTTTAGTTACAGTGCGGACACAGGCCCGACGCCCCACTGAGTCCATTCCGATCCGTGATCCCCATACAGCACTATCCTACACACTAGGGCCAATGTTTTTACCAAAGCCAATTAACCTACCAATCTGTCCATCTTTGGAGTGTGGGAGGAACCCAGAGAAAACCGACGCAATCATAGAAACATAGAAAATAGGTGCAGGAGTAGGCCATTCGGCCCTTCGAGCCTGCACCGCCATTCAATATGATCATGGCTGATCATCCAACTCAGTATCCTGTACCTGCCTTCTCTCCATACCCCTTGATACCTTTAGCCACAAGGGCCACATCTAACTCCCTCTTGAATATAGCCAATGAACTGGCCTCAACTACCTTCTGTGGCAGAAAATTCCAGATTCACCACTCTCTGTAAAAAATGATTTTCTCATCTCGGTCCTAAAAGACTTCCCTCTTATCCTTAAACTGTGACCCCCCCTTGTTCTGGACTTCCCCAACATCGGGAACAATCTTCCTGCATCTAGCCTGTCCAACCCCATTCGTTCTGGACGCACAGGGAGAACGCACAAACTCCGTACAGACGGCACCGTAGTCAGGATCGAACCCAGGTCTCTGGTGCTGTGAGTCAGCAACCCTACCGCTGCGCCACACTGCTGTTTGTCACTGATTGTGGCTGGATAGGAAGAGAGGTTGTCAAACTCGCACAAGTGTTCAAGAAGGAACTGCAGATACTGGAAAATCGAAGGTAGACAAAAATGCTGGAGAAACTCAGCGGGTGCAGCAGCATCTATGGAGCGAAGGAAATAGGTAACGTTTCAGGCCGAAACGTTACCTATTTCCTTCGCTCCATAGATGCTGCTGCACCCGCTGAGTTTTTTCCAGCATTTTTGTGTACCTTCGCACAAGTCTGATTCTGGTTTCTTTGTGCAGCTGAAGATGGTGATTGCGGGAGTGCTGGTGGTCGACTTCCTGGTGGCACTGGGGATCGACCGAACGCTGCAGGCGTTGCTGGGCAACAGCAGATGCCGCGTGCCTTCCTGATGACTGCGATGGCGGCCGGACCAACCTGATCTCACCACACCGGTCCACGGCTGTGCTCTCCGGCAGGGGAATGCAGGGTGGCAGCGGCTGAGCAAAAAGCCACTCCCCACTGGTGGACTTTTAACTCGCCAACGGTTTTCTTAGATGGCTTTTGATACAAAAAGACTGGTATTTTCATACCCAAACAAACAATTTGGAGGTGAGAAAATAATAAATCCATGTGCAATCTGAGAGTGTTTGTGAATTCTGAGCCATGGAATGTGAAATTTTCATTCATGCTACTAGGCTTTTGTTTTGTAAAACACATCATGATCATTGCCTTGAATGGATTTCTTTAACGGAAAGCTGAAGGTTTTGCTTGTTACTTTATCTTCAGCCAGACCTGCAATATTGCACGAGATGAAGAACATGATTTTACACTAAGATTGTGCATGCCTCCAACTTAGGCCTTTTCTCCACCTGCCACTCCACGGTCCCCTGTTGAAGGATGAACCTTCAGCCGTTCAGGCTCTGAGGCTCGGGAATTCTCCCCCTCAAGGAGGGGAAACAATAATTTAAGGTGCAGCTGAAAAGCTTATCTCTGACGTGTGGCTGAGTGTCACATTTTGAAATGTTTTGCAATATAAAGGCAGCAAGTTGTCTGCTCAGGTAACTGGTATACATATTCTCAACATAAGCCCAGACCCTTGCTGTCTCTGTCTACTTGTGTGATGTGCAGTAGCTAGCACAAGTTTTGACCCTGAGGAAGTGTGCCCCCCAGCTCATGCAGCAGATAATGATGCCTTGGAATGAGCCTATTTGTTCACCAGTTGTAGTAGAACACAACATTTTCCAGAATAAAACATTTGGGTCGGGCAACGTTGGTTAAGGATTATGGATTCAGATTAGCAATTTAGCACACTCCAAGTTCAGCTTCAGGTTAAGATCAGGTGCTACGGAAAGCTGGACGATTTGATTTTTAATGAACCAAGATTACTTTACCACAGCACCTTTCTCACCTCGTGGTGCCCCAATGCATTGTTACAGAGCAGACAATTTGTGTACTATGCAATGGCCAGGTGATGTGTTGGAAGTATAAACATTGGGCCAGGACACTGAAATGGGACACTTTACAGGTAATTGAGCTTCAACTTTTCTCAAAGGAAGCTGGCAGATAGCGAGGCGTTACTTCCCTCAGCAGTGGAGTTGGCCCAAGAACAAGACTCATTTCCCTCTGGTTTATATTTTCATACAAGTTCACTGTCAAATGCCGATTGCTCTGCATGCACATGTTGTTTGGCACGGCACCCTTCATAATAGCAATCAATGTCTGTTCCCAAAATAAACTGATTTTCCCATTCCCGCTAGCCGTCCCTATCTCCAGCTACTGTACCTTCTCGGTGAATTCAGATCATCCTTTTGCACCCACTTTATCCTTGCAAACCACCATTCCATCTCCAACCACTCTTCCCAGTCCTGATCATTTTCTCCGTTCAAAATTGACAAATTTCCTCAATTCTACGTTTGATTTTTCAACAGCAACTCAGCTATCTGACGCGGTGAATAGACTATGATCCTTGTAATTATTAATGCTGTTGTATGGTCTTTAACATGTTTTGCTCCAGCATTCTCTTCTAAAGCCTCTCCATTATCCATCTGAATAGGGTTGCCTGTTTACTCCTGCCCCACAAAATCTTTAACACTGACTTTGTTTTCCTATAGCAACATTATCATTTGAGGCCCCAAAAATCTGTTGTCCCCCTTTCTGTATATTCCTGCTTGAAAATACCCACCCAAGTGTATGCGTACAACATCCAACTCTCCCTTGCCTCCTCCGCCCATGGATCTCACTGTTAGTTATGTTGCTCGACTTCCTGATGTGTAGTTATGGATTGTTGTTAAGATTGCTACCAAAGCATGAATTTATATAGCAGCCCTACTGGGATAAAACCTTGCAAGGTGCTTCACAAACACAAGGTCCATAAAACGTTGTCACTGAACCACACAAGGACTGTTTCAGAATTATTGACCAAATTATTTGGTTCAAAAGTGTGCTTTGAAAGAAGTTGTAATGTGTTTTGGGGAAAGTCAAAGCTTTGGCCCTTCGTCCTCAACCTTTGGCCTCCATTGCAGGAGCAGGTGAACTTGGTAATGTGCAAGAAACCAGGAATGGAGTAATGCAGACGAGAGAACTAGTGCTGAAAAGGGGTTAGCGATTGGGTGAGGGCATTAGAAGGATTAATAATAAATGGCAATAATAAAGGAAACATTGGCACCTCGGACAGCCCCAAACTTGGAAATGTTAGTTGCGTTACTCTGTTTGCAGCAGGATAAAATGGACTGCACTATAAGCAAGAACTGAGTGGGGCGCGACGCAAGGGATTGAATGGGGAGGAGAAATGGAAAGGAACAAAGTACATATTTGTGGTGGATTATAACCGTGGGAAGAATAGTCTGGTTTACAGACCATGACTGGATCATCAAGAATTTAACTCTTTGTTGGAAATCCCATCCAGCCAGACAACAGGAAAGATGTTGATGTGGTTAACTGTGTAAAATGTCCAAAGACCATGTGCTAAGCATCCATCACTATCCCTTATCACTAACACTAAAGCAATCTAAAACGTTAAACATGGTTGGCATCAGTTTTGTTCCTGAGCGAACCTTCTGTCCTTGTATCTTCGTCATCGAGACAATGCACTTTCACTTCTGTCGACCATTACCCATCTCTCCCCCTGTTCTATCCACCCATTCAATGCCAAGACCTGAAGTCTTTGTCAGCAATGTTATAACTATAAAGGTTTATTAACCAGCTTCAGTTTTCTTCCAAAAGTAGACACAAAACGCTGGAGCAACTCAGCGGGACAGGCAGCATCTCTGAAGAGAAGGAATGGGTAGCGTTTCGGGTCGAGATCCTTCAGATGCTGCCCGTCCCGCTGAGTTACTCCAGCTTTTTGTCTATCTTCAATTTAAACCAGCATCTGCAGTTCTTTCCTACACATTCAGTTTGTGTCCCACAGGCCTCAAATGGAAAGTTCCAATTCCTCTCCCATGTCGGGAACCCATCCAGTCTCACAACTTAAGATTTTGACCGCCTGCACAAGCAACAATTTTCTGGCGTTACCTATAAATTGGGATTTCCACCCATTTTCAAGTCACATATATATTGCACTTTGCATTTTTAACCATGCACATTTAGTCCTTGCAATCAAAGCCGCAGGAAGAATTTGGTGCAGTAGGCTGTTGAAATGCGGTCTGTTTTTAGTCATGCGATGTTATGCTGGTGACGTCGTCTGTTGTTGCGTCTGAAAACAATGGAATTGCCAGGAGATGGGTTGGGAGAAAGTTGAATCTTTCAAAGAATTGTTTAGACGAACGTACATTCATCCAGTGCTGAATTGCTGCCAAATAAACCCACTTTCCTGGCTTGGAATCAATTGAACAGATGAATTAAATATTAGGAGCAGATCTTGAATTCCACAAAAATCGTTTTGTGTTCTTGGTGAACATTTCCATTTAGTTTTGCCACGTCAGCTTTAATATAATTTATTGGTTCTGGGCAGTGTTCGCCACAGTTTAGAGATACAGCGTGGAAACAGAACCTTCGATCCACTGAGTCCATACTGACCATTGATCACTCACACACGAGTTCCATGTTATCCCTCTTTTGCATCCTATGCACGAGGACCATCTTTAACCATTGTGCCTTTGTTAAAAACTTTAGCCATCAAATTAAAGGGTCTGTCCCACTTTCACGACCTAATTCACAACCTTTTTTTACTCGTGGACATTTTTCATCAGGCTCGAAAAATGCCCCGACCCACTTGATGCCACGAGTACCTACGACTAGCATCACGGCCTGCTACGACCACGTGACGACCATGCTGCGAGTATGAGTCGAGGGCAAACTCGGCAGAGCTCGTGAAAGTGGGACAGGCCCTTAACATGGGACATTCCAAACGTAACTATCTTGCAGGCCAAATATTAGCCAAATGATGTACTTTAAGTGTGTTCACTGCGAAATACAAAAGCCAGTTTGATCACAGCAAGTTCCTGCAATTTATATTGCTCTTCGATGGTCTTCCCTCAGAGTTGCTGCCCAGCATCTCCCTGCTCCTTCCTATAAGAATTCTGAGGTCCACTTGAGAAGATGGTTCCCCAATTTATCATCTCTTCTGCAGAGCTGACATCTTGGGTAATGTAGCACTTCCTCTGCTGAACTAAAGTGCCAGCTCATAATTTGTGCTCAGATTTATAGGCTGGGACTTGAATTCACAATCTTCCTATGTGGGTGGAGGTGCTACATTTAAATAATACTTGAAAAATGACTCAATCAATCAATGGGGATAATGTTGGTGCAATCACTGCAATTGCAGCCACTATTCAGTGCTAGTACCAGCCCACAACATTGGCACTGAGGGAGAATGATTGAACTAAGTGTGACTTGTTAATCGAGCACCTGAACTGACTCATGATTTGCTAACCATTGTCTGACTTTTACAAGGCTGTTAGATTGAATAATCAAGCATGAAGTTCTTTCCCCAAGTTGAAATAACTAGCATTTGAATTTGGGTAGAACATCTTCCCTCCATTTGGTCTTTCAAGTCCTTAGGATTTTTTAAGTTTGAGTCGTACAACAGGAAACTGACCATTTGTCCAACCCCTCTACACTGACTCATCAGCACTCAGTGTATTAATCCCATTTTCCAGCACCTGGCCTGTAGCTTTCTATAGCTGGCCAGTGCTTTCTATAACTGGCCAGTGCTTTTCTAGACACTTAAAGGCTGTCATCAACTCGGCTTCCATTCCTCTATGTGGCATCTCATTAATTCTACAGAATGTAATTCCAGTCTGCTCAGTCACGACTCACTGACAAATTCACAATCCATGGCGTACATTTTTTAAAGTCCATTTCTGGTCTTACTAAGGCTGTCGAAAGGTATTGAGACATCTGAAATCAATCTCACTTGTAATGAAGATCAATATAACATTTATGATAAATAAATTAGATGAAGAATGATTTGGAAGAGATCAAACTGGAGCACAAGTATTGGCATGGTATGTGGGTGAAGTGGCTCATTCCTATATTCTCACCGATGTTGCTTCACTTCAATATTTCCAACAATTTTGATTTCAGATTTCGGTTGTTTTTCTTGATAACCTCAGATGAACTCCAAGTTTGTCGCATGTACCGAGGTACAGTGAGAAGTAAAGATAGGTGCAAAGCTGGAGTAACTCGGCGGGTCAGACAGCATCTCTGGAGAAAATGAATAGGTGATCTGTCTTCAGACTGAGCGTCAGGGGGCAGTTCCTTCCTACAGTGAAAAGCTATTGCGATCAGACAGATATCTATGCCCCTAGTTCAACAGTGTGGGCTGCATTTGACCTCTGATACGAGACACCATTTCCATCCCAACTGAAAACCAGATCTTTTGTTACTCTTCCTGGAATTTCTTGCAAGAATTTTCATATAAAGACATTTCTGAATAGCTGCTGTATACAGGTTTCCCCTGAAAATCCTGATGAAGCTGTGCCAACTCCCAGTGCTTTATGGTCTATTATACTCGATCTGCCAACTTGCCAGGATTATAAGATTGAGTTCACCAGAAGTGTTAAATTCATGTGAAAAATTATAAGGGTGCCAGGGGTTTTGGGAGAAGGCGATTGAAAGGGAAAAATAGATTAACCATAATTGAATGACATAGACTTGATGGGCCGAATGGCCTAGCTCTGCTTCTAATAATTATGAACTTAAATATTTCATGTTTTATGCATTCTTTACTCTGCATAAGTTTTAAAATAGGTGTGCCTGAGGTAAGGACAATTTGACCAGATTATTTATGTGAAGACTGCATCCAATTGAAATTGTCAAATGTACTCAGTCTTAAGTATCACATGTTCAATCTCTTTCTTTCCCTGGGTAACGGAGGTTTGCTTATTTAGGAGGATTGGAAGCCACGTGAATGCCCAAGCAGGACTGAGCAGATGTCCAGTTGAATGGGATCTCACCCTGGCTCCAAGTACAGACCGCCCCTTTGTCCTTAGCTGCCCTTTTGTTTCACATACATAATCTCCCAAGTACAGATGAAGTCTTGATCCATCTCCCTCCAGATACTACCTGGCCTGCTGAGTTCTGTAAACAGTTTAATAGCCTGTCATCCAAGCTTCCCTAATCTTGCCTGCTTTCCCTTTCCTAAATTCATACGTGATAGGAGCAAAATGTGGCCATTTGCCCATCAAGTCTACTCCACCATTCAATCATGGCTGATCTATCTCTCCCTCCAAATCCCCTTCTCCCCTGAACCCCACTAATCAAGTATCTATCTCTACCTTAAAAATATCCATTGACTAGGCCTCCACAGCCTTCTATGGCAATGAATTCCACCTTGCAACTTTACTGGAACACGCTGTCCTTGAACGCTTACAATATCCTTCGTAAAATATATTCTTCGTAAAAGATCCTCTTGTTAGCCGTCACTCACCCACAAATGTTTGGCCTTAATCTATTTTTGCCAGGTGTACTCTTACACTATTGAGGCCTGCCTCTACTCCCCCACCACCACACCCCTATCCAACTCAAGATATTCACTTTTAGACCAACCATATCCTTTTTCTTATCTGAGTTGTAACTTACAGAATTATAGTGTAGGAAGGAACTGCAGATGCTGGTTTAAACCGAAGATAGACACAAAAAACAGGAGTAACTCAGTGGGACAGGCAGCATCTCTGGAGAGAAGGAATGGGTGACGTTTCAGGTCGAAACGTGATGAACCTGCACAAAGGCAACACCAGTGTATAAATGGGAAGTTAAAGTCATTCCCCGGTATAATCCTATTCCCCTTACACCTTTGTGATTTACCTGCATACTAATGTTCGGTGGTGGGGATCGTGTTCCACTGCAGCATCAGTTTTGCTTAGTTGTAACATCTACTAAAGCCTCAGCACCACGCTCAGATTTTCTAGCTGTTTGATACCGAAGCTCCTACCCCCACTTTCCATGAAGTCATGGATTCAGTTGCCACTCTGCATGAGAACACAGGCTGGCAGCATTCCTCTTGGCAAAGAGGAAATATAGTCAGGTCAGCAATATGCTTCAGTTTGTATTCAATAGGATCTCTGGCCAGCATTCTAAAACACAAATTACTGAAGGTTCTCCTTACCCCAAGATGGTGATATCCCTTGTACGGCCTGGTCAAGATCAGCTCACATGCACACCACAAACGTTAGTAACTGGGAACTTTCTCCTGGTCTACAGTGTTAGAGGTACAGTAAAATGCATTTGAGCTTCTCTTCTCCATCTATGACTCAATTATTAATCAAGGGACACAATTATACTTGCGATTTAATAACTGAAAAGTGAAAATTACAAAGTGAGTGCTTATTTTATGCAACTTTAATAATTATTAAAACCTGGTTTTTGTAAACCGCAAAGTTTAAAATGAAACAGATTAAGAAAGTGATTCTCATAGCACAGGTGTATAGGAAAGTGTACAACGTCAGGTAATCTACAGGTTGAACATTCATCTTTAGACATTTGAGTGTATTGTTAATGTAATTTACCCCAACTGGTCTCATGATTGATTCCAACATTAAACCCAAACTGAGGGTTGAATAAACCACAACTACTGATGTACTGACAAACTCAGCGACAATTGCGGGACCCTGGGTTGATTGGGTCTTGTTCGTGAGTTTAGAAGTAAGAGCAGGTAATTGGGTAACCTAGGCCTGCTGTGCACATGTAGAATCAATTCCTTGGACAGGAGATTTTAATGAACAGCATTAAATTAAGCAGGTTGTATAAATTGTTCCTGATTCATTTTAATTACATCAAACTGCTTCACATCCTGCCTTGATACACCAGCCAGCTGGCAATGAAAGCAAAGGCCTCACTATAAATGTTCCAAATGGCACCACACACATCCCCCTCCCCTCCACCTTACATATTGCCTTACTTTGCAATCTTATTCTCCATCTAAGCTACTCAAACTCCCTCACTAACTTTACCTCACTTATTTTACTATTCTAGTTACATATTATGGAGCTAATGCATACCTTCCCACTACATAAATGACCCTACTCAATTATAGAACCTGCAGTAATAACGATGTTTCAGCAGCAATGCGCAGACGTGTTTGCCCTTGCATTCATTTACCAAAAATAAAATTGTGGCTATTGCGGCCATTGTGTGTTCAAGTGAAGGAGTTTAGTTAAATATTGCAGTGATACCCAAACACAATTCAATGGCTTTTATCCGAAGTCATGGGTAAGAATCTGTCGTGAGTGAGAAGGCTGCATCTTGGACTGGCACTGATCCATGCACTAGGAGGCTGTTGGAGGGAGTCTAGCAGCTGCAGTCTTCTCCGTCATGAAACTGTAGTTATACTAAAATGAAAAGAATATGATATATATTAGCGGAAACTTTCATTTGCCTCAAGGTTTACACGTATCTATGTGGGGCAAACACAGCATCTTCCATGGGAAAGAAGGGCTTGTGTTGCAATTTGATGGGAACTGTTCAGATACCACAACTGGCCTTCATCAAGTTTGAAGGGGAATGCATAGAGAAATATCTTGAAACACTGAGTGAAGATAGAATCCAGCTCTAATCAAATAACCCATCTCTGATCGTCATTGTCTCTGAAACAAATGTAGTGCCACCTGAGAACACATAATCCCAGATGTCCCAAAGTCCAGGCAAAAATAGATATCCAACGAATAAATGAAGATTTGTGGTTCGATGAAAGGAAATGGATCCCAAGGCAGAGTTATAGACATAGAGTGATACAGTGTGGAAACAAGCCCTTTGGCCCATCTTGCCCACACTGGCCAACATGTCCCAGCTGCACTAGTGCCATCTAACCACATTTGGTCTATGTCCCTCCAAACCTGTCCTATCCATGTGCCTGTCTAACTGTTCTTAAATGTTGAGATAGTCCCAGCCTCAACTACCTCCTCCGGTAGCTTGTTCCATACATCCACCACCCGTTGTGTGAAAATGTTACCCCTCAGATTCCTATTAAACCTTTTCCTCTTCACCTTAAACCTATGTCCTCTGGTCCTCGATTCACTTACTTTGGGCAAGAGACTGTGTATCTGAGTTTGAGAGAGATTAATGACAAAAAGTGGAGTAACTCAGCAGGTCAGGCAGCTTCTCTGGAGAAAAGGAATAGGTGACGTTTCGGGTTGGAACCCTTCTTAAGACGGAAAGTAGGGAAGGGGGAGTGGAAATTAACTGGAGGCAAGAAAAGACCGGCAACAGATGACCTTAGGAAGGGTGGAGCCCATAATGGCCCAGGTTGGCCAGGGAAGATATGATAAGAAGAGGGATAGAAAGTTGCAATGGAACTGGTAGGACGACTGGAGAGGGGGAAGAGAGGGAATGCAGGAGTTACTTGAAATTAGGGGAATCAATGTTTGTACTGCTGGCTCAAGCTAATTATGAGAAATCAGGCTGGATACCCATGTATTTATGAAGTTTCTAGACACATATTTGAATTGCCCAGGCATACAAGGCTATAGGCCTAGTGCCGGAGCAGAGTTTAGTTTAGAGATACAGCGTGGAAATAGGCCCTTCAGCCCACCGGGTCCGCGCTGACCAGCGATCCTCGCACATTAACGCTATCCTACACCCACTAGGGACAAGTTTTGCATTTACCAAGCCAATCAACCTAGAAACCTGTACGTCTTTGGAGTATGGAGGGAAACGGAAGATCTCGGAGAAAACCCATGCAGGTCACGGGGAGAACATACAAACTCCATACAGACAGCACCTGTAGTCGGGATCAAACCCGGGTCTCCGGCACTACATGCGCTGAAAGGCAGCAACTATATTGCTGCGCCACCGTGACCATGGGATAAATATAATGGGTGCACACTGGACAGCATGGATATAGTGGGACGAATGGCTGGTTTCCATGCTGCACCACGATGAATTTTGATACATAAATGGTTCATAGAATATACAGCACTGAACAGGTTGTTTGGACCATCTGTTGTATGTAAGGTCATAAGTGATAGGAGCAGAATTAGGCCATTCTGCCCATGTCTACTCCACCATTCAATCCTGGCTGATCCTAACCCCATTCTCCTGCCTTCTCCCTATAACCCCTGACACCCGTACTAATCAAGAATTTATCTATCTCTGCCTTAAAAATATCCATTGATATCCTCACTGCTTGCACCCAACCCTCTCTTCATCTATCAGCACTGCCTTTCATTCCTTCCTCCTTCAGCTATATATCTAGCTTCCTCCTTAAATGTATCATCCAAGAGACAGTTATGAAAGGGAACAAAAGAGAAGCTTGTATGCAATACTATGGGGATTCCTTCTGGACGTTTTACAGCTGAGACTGATAATATCTATTTTAAAGAAAAATCCTAGAATTTCTAAACAAGGGGGGGGGGGGGTGCAGTTTTGTCCATCGTGTTTCCGTCAGAGTCACTTATGAGCTTCACAACAGCCCATTCTCCACATCCTTACAAACCTTTCCTCTCCATATCTCCATCTAACAGCGCAACCTGCTTCCAGCTCATCTGCAGGCACTGCTTTCCAGATTACTAACACAAGCGGAATTTTTTTTTTCCAATCATGTCACTTTTAATTTTCTTCCTCTACATTTTATACCTGTGACTTCCAGCTCACGAACCCTCAACCAACTGGAACACCATCCAGTCTCTGATCAGCTCGCTCAGCATTTTATATGCTTTTATCAGATCTCTCCTCTGATACAATATCTTTATTTATCCCAGGAGGGAAATTGGTCTGTCAACAGTCGTAAAACACAAGATACATGAAATTAAAGTGACAAGTGGAAAGGATTGGGGATATGCAAAGATTTGGGGGGGGGGGGGTCAGTCTACCCTATGACAGAAGGGGGAGGAGTTGTACACTTTGATAGCCACAGGGAAGAAGGATCTCCTGTGGCGTTCTGTGTTGCATCTTGGTGGAACCAGTCTGTTGCTGAAGATGCTCCTCAGGTTGACCAGTGTGTCATGGAGGGGGTGAGCTGTATTGTCCAGGATGCTCCGCAGTTTGAGGAGCATCCTCCCCTCCAAGACCAACCTCCCGTGAATCCAACTCCAACCCCCAGGACGGAGCCAGCCTTCCTGATGAGTTTGAAGAAGACAATCCCAGTCTCATGACTTATCCATATAAATATAGTCCCTCTTCTCGATAACCAATATTTTCTGGAACCTTACTAATGCCTTCACATCATTCCTTAAATGTAATGACTAGAATTGAACGATACTCCAGCCGAGACTGGACAAATGTTTATTAAGCCTCAGCATGGCTTCCCTGCTTTTATTTTCTATGCTACTATTAATAAAGCCTAGCACTGTGTTTGCCTTATTAACAATTTTCTCAACCTGCCCAGCCATTGTATTATTGTACCCGTAACCTCAGGCCCTTCTGCTCCTGCACTCCTTTTAGAATAGTAACCGTTATTCCATTTGCTTCCCCTCGTTGTTGCTACTAAGAATTTTACTTCAAATACAAATTTAGAAATTGTGGCTTTCTACAAGTCTACATCTTCAACACGGATCCTAAAAAACAATGGCCACATCACCAACTTCTGTGGAATCTTTTAGCAATCTGTAAAACAATTGATCATGACCCTCTGCGGCAATCTGGAGAAGGTTTCTCCCGTGGTGTTATATGTTACTGAGTTGTGTATTCCAACTTTTGAACTCAGCAACTTTGAAGGAGAAACTAAAATGTTTCCAAGTCAGGATGGAGTCTGACTCAGCAGTGGGAAAAGTCATGCATTTCTGAGGCACTGTTTGAGTAGCCTACATCATGTATTTTGTAAATGATACATATTCTAGCCCATGTGGCACCAATGGATGCAGTGAATGATCCAAATGGAGAATGGCACACCATTCAAGGCTGCCCCATCTTGGATTGTGTTGAGTTTCAAGTGTTGTTGCACATGGACTAAAGGGCAGGCAATCAGTTCACCAATGTATTTTGCCAAGTGGGTTTATTTGTACAAATAGAAAGAATGTGAAGACGAGGTGAAAATAATTTAAAGTTACAACTCAACACTTGAAAGTCAAGGTACCAAAATGGAGCTGGAGGTTCAGTTTTAATCAACACTTATTCAAGACGGTCAAAAAGAAAATGTAACATGCCAAACAACATGCAAATGGTTATGTTGTTTAAGTGAACGCCACAAAGTATTATCAAATGACACGTGCACCACTTTGTCAAACTTACCTCGTTTTCTATTTCAGCACGGCTTTTAATTTGGACGTTTGTAACATTAACGTTGGGTACCTGCAGGAAGATATGAAATGTGAGCTGCAGCATTATCCCATTGCATGATCGCTGCACTAGAACTGAATATGCTGATATTCTCCAACTTTATCCATTAGTCCAATATGACATCTGTTTATCTTGCTATGGTCAGGTTTATCAACGTACTAATGAGTGCTTAAAATAAATCTTACCTCAACAATAGAGGCCATGGATAATGGCGGTTAACATATTGGAGAGAATATAAGCAGTGGTCAGTAGCAGATAAAGGTCTCTTCACACTTTATAACAAATTGGCAGGTGTATTTGGTAAAGTGATAGAGGAGTGGACGTGGTCATCAGCAGGCTATGGTGGCCGGGAACCTTTTGACAGTTATCAACAGCAGTTGATGGGGATAGACACAGAATGCTGGAGTAACTCGGCGGGACAGGCAGCATCTCTGGGGAGAAGGAATGGGCGGCGTTTCGGGTCGAGACCCTTCTTCAGACTGAGAGTCAGGGGAGAGGGAAACTACAGATATGGAAAGGTAAGGTGTGAATATGACAGATCAAAGCAGACGACAATCAAGGAAACGTAGGATGCTTCATTGTTGGCTGTGGGGAAGGTGACAACGAGGCATACAAACAGTAAAATTAATCAAGAGGACAGTGAAACTAGTCGGAGAACTAGGGTTCGGGAAGGACGGAGAGGGAGGGAAAGCAAGGGTTACTTGAAGTTAGAGGAAACCCTTATTCATACCACTGGGTTGTAAGCTGCCCAAGCGAAATATGTTGGTGGGGTTTGGGTCAGTTAGTTATTTCTAGATGGTAGTAATGATGGTAGATGGTCAGTTGCAGGGGAATATATACTATGGTCAGTGCAGGCAGGGATATGCAATCAGTGGGCATCCTTTGCAATGGAAATATCACACTGTGATAGTGTTAAATAGATGGTGGTGGGGATGGCATCCATGAAAGACAAATAATGGAAGGTATCCTTGGACATGTAAACAGATCCTTAGTAGCATACGACGGGTTGCATCTCCGCAGAAAATGGTCAGCATTAGGAACTGATTCACTCAGTAACTTGGACTAGGCAGACCTCTTTCACCACGCCACAATCCTTCAACTACAGAATACAAGGTATATCTTTGGGTTTTTTAATGTTATGAAGAAACATTAAAATAGCCAATTACCCACTAATTTCCGAGCCTGCAAGCATAGAAAGGCAGATTTTCAGATGATAATAGCATGCACAGAAGGTTGGCTGAAAGAGAAATCTTTAGAGGAATGCACATTTTGAAATCACTATAAGTGCAACAGGCTGAACTTACATTCATCGTATTTTCAAATCTGGGGTGTAAAGCAAAAGGAACACCATCCATTGCTGTAACAAAAAAGAATTGCAGTAAGTTAAAAACACTTTGTATTCCCAGCAATACAACCTTTTCAAAACTGCACCCTATATCGGTGGTAACAAACTGGTTTTCTGATCTCCAATCTGTAAAACAACCTTCCATTCCCACCCCCTCTCTTTTCACAAAGCATATCACTGCCTGCCATTAATCCAATTTTGTATCCAACCTTGGACATGTTCACCCTCAACTGCTCACCCTTGGGGTGGGAGACTGCAACCTTCACGTGGTCTGCCCTGTTTTGACGAATGCAATCAACCTGGCGTGCACAATCAAATAGAACAAGTTGTCCCACAACTTTAGGCTGTGCACGCCACATGCAAGAAGAAGAAGAAGAACTGCTCACCTTGGTTCCATTGAAATACATATTTGGGCTTGATTTATCCAAACCACTTGCAATTGGCGTCGACACCTTTGAACATGATTCCTGGTCCAAATTGCTAATCACTGACATCTACTTTAAAAAATTCATGTGGGTTGAGGATTGAACTTGGCTATTGCAAGGGACTTCAGTCAAGTAACTTTCCTGAACCTGCATGTGAAAATTAACTATTGGCCAGCGAGCAGGTCATTAGTTTGGCAGCCAAAGATCTGGAACAACCGCTCCCATGAGGGAAGGGAAGAGAATGAAGACGAGTGGAGTTAATAAAAAAAGTAATAACTTTGGAAAATATATCATATTTGTGACAAAGGGTTGTGCTTCTCAATCTTTACCAGAACAAAATCATATTCCATAACTCTTCTGGCACTGGCAACCATTCAAAATTTAGAACTGAGATAAGAAATTAATTTAGGTTTATATTTGGAATTCTATCCCTCACCAATATGTTGGGTCACTGAAATAGATCTTGAATAGTTAGGAAAGAACTGCAGATTTAAATCAAAGATAGACACAAAATGCCCTGGAGTAACTCAGCGGGACAGGCTGCATCTCTGGAGAGGACGAATGGGTGACGTTTCGGATCGAGACCCTTCTTCAGAATGATGTCAGGGGAGTGGGCGGTACAGAGATAAAATGTAGTCGGAGACAGTAGGACTGGTCAGAGAACTGGGAAGGGGGAGGGTTGGAGAGAGAGAGAGAGAAAGCAAGGGCTACTTGAAGTTAGAGAAGTCAATATTCATACCGCTGGGGTGTAAGCTACCCAAGTGAAATATGAGGTGCTTGAATAGTTAAGTCAGTAAGATAGAATTGGGCAGTAAAATTAACTTGAGGCACAGATTTCAGGACCGGATCCAGAGACCATAACGCCAACTCATACTTCTATTTATGTTGTTATTTGCAAAATAAATAATTCAATCCACAATTTAGGAATGGCCACCGTTCAATGTTGGGAAGTAAAGAATTGCTATGTGGATAAAAATAGAATTAAAGTTATTTTCCCGTTTGTGGTAGGTAAGCATAGAGAGCCGACAAGTATGACCCCAATTTTGTCAACACTGGTGACGCAATGTATGTTTTACTCAGTCGATTTACTCCTCAATTTCCAAAGTAGTTGTCTGTGAAGGAGCGGTTTACAAAATGAATTTAAATTCGGAGATTTTTACTGCCATGTTGGATTTGAATGCAGACCCTGGGAGTGCAGGGCAACCGATAAGCTAGGTAAATAAGAAAAAGCTATCTCCATGTACATTTTTTAAAAAAGTAAGAATTTGGACCCAACATGTTATATTATTGCTAAGTGCAGTCGAGTAGAATTTTAATGTCCCCAAAACAAGTTTCTTTTTGAAGTTGGATCAAAATACGATCCAAGAATGAGCAGTACTGAAGCTAATTGTTTATAAAGGCAGTCTCATAGAAACATAGAAAATAGGTGCAAGAGTAGGCCATTCGGCCTTTCGAGCCTGCACCGCCATTCAATATCTCGTGCCTGCCTTCTCTCCATACCCCCTGATCCCTTTAGCTACAAGGGCCACATCTAACTACCTCTTAAATATAGCCAATGAACTGGCCTCAACTACCTTCTGTGGCAGGGAGTTCCAGAGATTCACCGCTCTCTGTGTGAAAAATGTTTTTCTCATCTCGGTCCTAAAGGATTTCCCCTTTATCCTTAAACTGTGACCCCTTGTCCTGGACTTCCCCAACATCGGGAACAATCTTCCTGCATCTAGCCTGTCCAACCCCTTAAGAATTTTGTAAGTTTCTATAAGATCCCCCCTCAATCTTCTAAATTCTAGCGAGTACAAGCCGAGTCTATCCAGTCTTTCTTCATATGAAAGTCCTGACATCCCAGGAATCAGTCTGGTGAACCTTCTCTGCACTCCCTCTATGGCAATAATGTCTTTCCTCAGATTAGGAGACCAAAACTGTACGCAATACTCCAGGTGTGGTCTCACCAAGACCCTGTACATCACCACGACCCTGTACATCACCACATAATATTAGCGTATTTACATCAACGAAGAACTGCATGTTAATTTGCTGCTGTTACGTGCAATGGGTCCAACTAGCTCTTGGATTTGGGACAACTATTGCCAACAGCTTGATTTTACACCAAAATAATCATTGACAGGCTCACATTTCTCTCTCCCTTTATGATTATGTCAGTGACTTTCTCTCATTTGAGAAACACAAGCATGTGGAAAATAGCATGTTTGTCCACCCTTACCTGAGATTCCATAAATATTCTCCGAGCTGTACACAGTATCTTTGGCCTCCAAGGTTGATCGCCTCTTGCTTAGACAAATGGGAAGTGCATCATCTTCTTGACTTTTGCTGCAACAAGTTAAAAAGCTTTCAAATGCCTAGACTGGATATTTTCATTGCTCAGTGGAGATAGTCATCTCAGCTTAGTCCTGTGCCAACTGCACTGCTGGGCTTAAATCTGTCTAATTGCAGGATAAACTATAATTACATAAAAACTAAATAATGCAAAAAAAAGGGGGGATTTTTTCTTTTTAAACAGTCTGAGAGATTAGAAAAAACCATTGTTCCAATTTTAACTTCTGTCAATTGGGATAGTAGTTTAAAGATAAACAGTAGCTACATTCTCTGTGAAATGCACATACCTTTGAAAAGACTTTGTATTCTCATTCTCTAGTGGTAGGCTTTGCATATCTTTACTCATGCTTCTGGACTTGGGCAGTGGTTTTGGTTTGGCGATTCTTCCTTTTCTACACCAAATGACAAAACCACTAAGCTCTCTGTAAAATAAAAACAACACCAGCTAAAACATCGAGACGCAAACGCACGCATAGAAATTCTTGCCACGTACAAGTAAACACACAAAAGAGGCAAAATATACAGACACCAATATACAGATTTTAAGAATGCAGATAAGATGTATCAAATCATGAGATTTTTACATGAGATTGGGTAGATGCACAGATTCTCGCCCAGAGTAGGTGAATCGAGGACCAGAGGACATGGGTTTAAGGTAAAGGGAAAAGATTTAATAGGAATCCAAGGGATATCTCTTTCCACAAAAAGGATGGTGGGTGTATGGAACAAGCTGCCAGAGGACGTAGTTGAGGCTGGGACTATCCCAACGTTTAGAAAACAGTTAGACAGATGTATGGATAGGGCAGGCTTGGAGGGATATGGACCAAACGCAAGCAGGTGAGACTAGTGAAGCTGGAACATGATGGCCGGTGTGGGCTAGTTGGGCTGAAGGGCCTGTTTCCACGTTGTAATATTCTATGGATACCCAATAAAGGCAGAGACATGTACATGATAAATGCACAATGAGATAAAAGATGATATAAAAATTACACAAAATGGTGGAGTAACTCAGCGGGACATGCAGTATCTCTGGAGAGTAGGAATAGGTGCCGTTTTGAGTCGAGACCCTTCTTCAGACTGATGTCAAGGGAGGGGGTGGGACAGAGATAGAATGCAGTCGGGCACAGTAAGACTGGTGGGAAAACTGGGAAGGGGGAGGGGATGGAGAGAAAGGGAAAGCAAGGGCTATTTGAAATTAGAGAAGTCAATGTTCATACCGCTGGTGTAAGCTACCCAAGTGAAATATGAGGTGCTGTTCCTCCAATTTGCACTGGGCCTCACTCTGATAATGGAGGAGGCCCAGGACAGAAAATGTCAGATTGGGAATGGGAGGGGGAGTTAGAGTGCTGCGCAACCGGGATATCAGGTTGGTTAATGCGAACAGATTTTATTTTCGGACCCTAAACTCGTTGAGGTGTGGGCAGAGGGGAACATAGGTGAGGCCTCTGCTGAGGACATAAAAATGACATACAATGTAAGAATGGGTCGACTGGGCTTGTATTCATTGGAATTTAGAAGGATGAGAGGATATCTTAAAGAAACATATACAATTGGACAGGTTAGATGCAGGAAAAATTTTCACAATGTTGGGGGAGTCCAGAACCAGGGGTCACGCAGTTTAAGAATAAGGGGTAGGCCATTTAGGACTGAGATGAGAAAAAACGTCTTCACCCAGCGAGTTGTGAATCTGTGGAATTCTCTGCCACAGAAGGCAGTGGAGGCCAATTCACTGGATGTTTTCAAGAGAGTTAGATTCAGCTCTTAGGGCTAAAGGAATCAAGGGATATGGGGAAAAAGCGGGAACGGGGTACTGATTTTAGAAGATCAGCCATGATCATATTGAATGGCGGTGCTGGCTCGAAGGGCTGAATGACATACTCCTGCACATTTTTCTATATAAAAATGAAGATCTCTTTAAAACAAGTAGTGCAACTAATCCTGGGACTGTGGCAGTCAATAATTAACAGTTAGATCATTCACTGGAGTTAGGTATCAAACTGAAAGTATTTGTTTAAATATACTTCCTGGTGAGGAATACAAATCAGATAAATAATGCAGTTAAAAAAAAATTCACACAAGGTTCACATTTAAAGGAAAATGCATTCAGCTGTAGCTCTACTCAATGAAACTGAAAAGACATATATATTATTCCAGCTTTCAGATTTTCAATTAGCCCTAAAGATAATAAGTACGGAGATAATAAATACAGCGCAATTGTACTCTATATAATGGTATGAAAATCTACTTCAATTAGAAACATAGAACATAGGTGCAGGAGGAGGCCATTCGGCCCTTAGAGCCAGCACCGCCATTCATTGTGATCATGGCTGATCGCCCCCAATCAATAACCCGTGCCTGCCTTCTCCCCATATCCCTCGATTCCACTAGCCAGTAGAGCACTATCTAACTCTCTTAAATCCATCCAGTGATTTGGCCTCCACTGCCCTCTGTGGCAGGGAATTCCACAAATTCACAACTCTCTGGGTGAAAAAGTTTTTTCTCACCTCAGTCTTAAATGGTCTCCCCTTTATTCTAAGACTGTGGCCCCTAGTTCTGGACTCGCCCAACATTGGGAACATTTTTCCTGCATCTAGCTTGTCCAGTCCTTTTATAAGTATCTATAAGATTCCCCCTCACCCTTCTAAACTCCAGTGAATTTCAATCTTTCCTCATATGACAGTCCTGCCACCCCAGGGATCAATCTCGTGAACCTACGCTGCACTGCCTCAATCACAAGGATGTCCTTCCTCAAATTAGGTGCCAATATTACACTTGATGGGTAACATCTTTTATTTCTTGTAATTGTGCACTCGGGCAAAAATTCTGAGGACATTACTTACCCAATGCATGTGTATGAAGGCACAATCTGCTTGCTTTTCCCTGTCAGCTTGAGATCAAAAATAGCCGTGTCAGCCTCTTTAAATGGGATTCTCTTAATGCATAGACGTTTCTTTTTAGACACCGTAACCTCTGGGGAAAAAAGGAGAGAACAGTTACTAAAACACTGGGAGGTGAGAATGCTGGGGGGGGGGGGAGGTGAGGGATTTTTAAAAAGTGGAAATGTGGAGAATATGCAGGTATGTGGCTGCCCATCCAAATACTGTACCACTGGTGACTTAAACTAGAAACCTACTCCGCTAGATTCCAGGCACCCAGTCATAATCCAATCATTGCAGACAGTGTACTGTATACTAAGCAGCAGTAGAAATGATCGTCTCAAGAGATTGCATGGCTTCTGACTGCACTTTTCCTTGACGTTCTTCACCTTTGAGTATTGGGGAAGGGAGAAGCAAGTCAATGGATCTCCCAAGTGGTTTGATTTTGCATTTGGTGAATTTGAAAAAAAAGTATGTGTATTTGATTTATATAAAAGCAACAAGGAGTACATGGGTGTCCCTTGATGAATTGAATCTCTTCCAAGGCCTTGGATGTGCCTGGGTGAACCAAAGACAAGTGTCCATGATTTCTCTGTGACTAGTACCAATGAGCAGACATTTTCTGGCAAAACAGAATCAATGGGCTAACCTAATTTTAGTTGTGAGCAGTGCTGGATTTAGATGAAGAGAGGCCCTAGGCTGTTCCACTTGTGAGGCTCCTCCCCATCCCCCACGACTAGAGGAAGATGGAAGAGTCCACCAGATTGACACCGATTTGCAGCCGACCGTGGCCAATGAGATAAGGAGCTGGAAAGCGGCACTTTTTATTTATTTATTTATTGCCAGTGCTAGTGTCGAGTTATCGGCTTAAAACACTATTATTCTGAAATGGAGGGCAAGGAAAATCACTGAAGGGTTGTTTAGAGACTACAGTGCATTGTGACAGCATATGTAAGAAAGGCCTATGGCAGTGTCAAAAATATTCTACACTTGGCTGGAGGCCCCCTAGATTTCGAGGCCCTAGGCTTCAGCCTACGAAGCCTAATGGTAAATCCGGCTCTGGTTGTGAGGTTGTTCTTTGATTTGTGTAAAAAATGGCTACTGGCTATTGTGACAAATGGTGGTAATTGTGGAAAATGTCACACTTGTTTAGGGAAGATGGAACTGAAGATCAAATTATTATCATGTATTTAAGCACTGAGGTAGGATAGATAGATAATTAGATATTCACTATATATCATCTTTGGAACTGAGAGCAACCGTGTCAGTGCCAACGATACAGCCCACTAGTACTGACAATCCAGCTCATGAACACTAAACCAGAGACTTACTGATTCCTGAATCTGCGTCAGCTAGTTTGATCCATTTGCCTCATCAAATCTTAATTAAAATAATCTGATCATTTGACATTTCTTGTCATTGTATTTGAGAGCAGCACAAGGTTGCCAAGATAGTCCAGAGATAAAGGATCAAGAATCGTGGCACACAAGGAACATGGAGATGGAAGCATCAAGGTAAAATAACTGAGTGACACACTGAGACATATATAGTTTAAACACTTCCATTACACAGAGCACTCTTCAAGACAATATATGGGACACCAAACAATCTTAGTTTAAAAAAAAAAAATTATAATCGCAAAACCACACAGATGTTTAACATAAGGGAACATACGCACATTATTTATTTGGACTTTCATGAAGCATTTAATAAAGTCACTGATGCTTAGAGCTGAAGGCAATTTATTAAATTGTTAAGAAATTAGTTGAGCAGCAGGACGTGGATTCGCAGAATGAGTCAGGTCCATATGTAAGTTCATACAGACAAGCTTTTTCAATTTTTATTATTAAAGAATTTTATGAGATGTGCTCAGCTTTTAATATCCATCATCCCAGGTACTTGGAAAGTCTGCACTGCAGACGTCTTGTCCACCAACAGATTTAAGTGCAAGGCACAATATGTTAAAATAACCAGCGGCGTCAAGCATTTCATTCTGTTATTTTATAGTATGAGATTTCTGACAGTTCTGCACTATAACAGCCTTAAGACTGCTGCCAAAAATACTCACTTGAATCTACGAATTCGTCAACAAATGAATATCCTGAACGTAAAGGGCTTTTATCGGGAAGCAGTAGGATATCTGCCACAACATCCCCATGAGGATTCTGACAAGAAAGCAGACCATCAAATGATTATTTTCTCCTAAAGACCTGCACAAACACCATTTCAAAATCTGGTGACTTATCAGCACCCCAAGCACCTCAAGTTTCATTTAGATCTCAACATCGCCCACTGGAACTGATAGAGTTCAGCTCAGTAGAATCAAACAGACCATTGAGACTTCATCGATTTTAACTGAAATCATCACATTCATACACGAAAATTGCTAATGCATGTCAGTCTTCCAGTACATTAAATGCACCATTTGGATGTCTTGTCTTGCAACGACCCTGCACAAAACTAGAGATCTGATGCACTTAGAGTTGGCACTGGAAGTATATAGTAAGCCGTCTTCTGTACAGGACAATAATGAGGATGATTTGGTAGCGCAGCGGTAGAGTTGCTGCCTTGCAGCACCAGAGACTTGGCTTCGATCCTGACTACGGGTGCTGTCTGTACGGAGTTTGTACGTTCTCCATGTGACCTGCGTGGGTTTGCTCCTGGAAGCTCCGGTTTCTTCCCACACTGCAAAGATGTACAGGTCTGTAGGTTAAATGGCTTGGTATAAATGTAAATTGTCCTTAGTGTGTGTGTAGGATAGTGTTAAGGGCCTGTCCCACTTGGGCGTTATTTGCGCGACATCATTTACCCGTCACAACGCATGGTGCGTGGTGAGACGTGGTGGCGTAGGCAGTGACGCGCGGTTGCACGCGGCGCCCCAGGATTTTGGGATTCAAAAAATCTTCGTGCGCCACCTGCGTGACGCGCAAATGACGCCCTAGTGGGACAGGCCCTTTAGTGCGTGGAGATCGCTGGTCAGCACAGACTTGATGGGCAAAGGGCCTGTGTCCGTACTGTAAATGCAAATTAAATGAAATAACCAAACCATCACATTGGATGCCTAGGATCAAGCCTAACCCACACACAAAATGTTAGATGACAACAACACAACCATAAAGCCAGGCCTAGCAGGTGACTGCTTATATTCAAAAGCCCTCTGATTAATAAATTCAGAAACTTCAAAACACTAGTTTTAATTTTAAACATAAAATATTTATTGTGTGATGCATTTAATCAGTCGTTTTAATTTCCCTTTCCTACACATCTCTTGTCAATGAGCCCCAGAAGCTGTGCTGCTGTCTAAGTTGTCTCTGTGAACATACCCATTGTATAATGCTTCACCAATTCTTTGATTTAACCAATGTGAATCTGACTGTTGAATCTCAGCAGGTACATGCTCTGCTGTTGGAGCCCATATAGAGTTCAGCGGAAGAATAAACTAACAGATATTACGCATTCCAAATTTGTTCGCAAGTTCGAAACTTCCACAGAAAGCAAATACAATTGGGATGGGAGGTGGGAGCTGGATCTTGATCATTCTAACAGTCAAACAAGATAACTGCTAGCAATTTGGAGTGGATCAACTGAAATTTACTAGAAAGGTCTAGACCCTTGATTCACAGTTGTTATGCAGTCACTAGTCCCACAACATAAGAAAATAAGGCTGCAATCAAAGAGAATACTCATTTAATTTTAGTTGAGTTTACAGGTACCGCACGGAAACAGGCCCTTCAGCCCATTGAGTCCTTGCCGACCAGAGATCCCCGCACACTAACACTATCCTAACAACAGGGACAATTTATAATTTTACCAAGCCAATTAGTCTACAAACCTGTACGTCTTTAGAGTGTGGGACGAAACCAGAGCTCCCAGAGAAAACCCACGCAAGTCACGGGTAGAACGTGCAAACTCCATACTGACAGTAGCCGCAGTCAGGATTGAACCCGGGTCTCTAAGGCAGCAATTCTACTGCTGTGCAGCCGTGCCATTCTGTGAAGATTCCTTGTGCCCAAAACAAATTTAAATTGAACATAACATCATATACACGGGCGCCATCTGCGGGGGGGGGGGGGGGGGGGGGAGGAAGGTTAAGTGGGAGCAGAGAGTAAAATGACAACCTACCTCTTTAATCAGCAAGGAGCTGACACACAGGTAACAGCCCGATTTCTGACCAAAGCCTTTGGCAAAGTTTGCAGAAGATCCATCTGTAGTCGTAGTGATCTAGAAAGTAATACAAATTAAAGGATTAAATGTCAAATAATTCTCAATTTATTTATGATCTTGTTTATGCTAACCAGTATTTCACTCTCTCACATCAAGGATGAAGCCAAAGCTGACCTTTGTAAAGATAGAAGCAACCTATTTAGTGGGAAGCTGATTCACAACTTCCACTTTTGCATAGGTTACCTTCTTTCTCGACAGTTTCCTCAGTTCTGGAGGCATACAGCATGGAATAGGCCCTTCTGCCCAACTTGCCCATGCTGACCAAGATGCCTTATCTACTCCTGCCCGCATTTGGCCTATATTCTTCTAAACCTTTCCCATCCATGCATCTGTCCAAATACACCATGTACTTATCCTCAAAATTGAGTGATCATCTTGATCATTACCCCATCCACTGACTTAAATAGCGATTCCCCCACTGCTGCATCTTCACTGGGTATCATCCAAAGAATGAGCTGAAAAAATCTGACCAGCCGCAGGATACCTTGTAACTTTGTCAGAGCCCTTTATGTGGTGACTATTTACATACCTTGGGTCTGCAAACAAAGAATTTCACTGTGACTTGTCATATGTGACAATAAAGCATTCAATCATTCATTCATTCAAATCACCAAGGCTTTTCTTAAGGCAGCTTCCAAATCTATCGCCACATAGAAGACCAAGGCAGCAGGTGCTTAGGAATACTGACTTTGATGTGACGTCACTATTCCTTCTTGGAAATCTCTACTTAACAACTCCGTTGCGATGCCTTCACCACATGGGCTGCAGTATGTCCAGAGGATCCACCATCAACACTTTATCAAGAGCAGGGGTGGCACAGTGGCGCAGCGGTAGAGTTGCGGCTTTTTAGTTATAGAGACCCGGGTCGATCCTGGCTACGGGTGCTGTTTGTACGTTCTCCCTGTGACCGCGTGGTGTTTTCCCCGGGTACTCCGGTTTCCTCCCGCACTCTAAAGACGCGCAGTTTTGTAGGTTTAAGAAGGAACTGCAGATGCTGGAAAATCGAAGGTAGACAAAAATGCTGGAGAAACTCGGCGGGTGCGGCAGCATCTATGGAGCGAAGAAATAGGCAATGTTTCGCGCCGAAACGTTGCCTATTTCCTTCGCTCCATGGATGCTGCTGCACCCGCTGAGTTTCTCCAGCAGGTTTGTAGGTTAATTGGCTTCTACAATTTTCCCCTGGGGTGTAGGATAGAACTGGTGCAAGGGTGATCACTGGTGGGAGTGGACGCGTTGGGCCGAAACGCCCGTTTCAACACTGTATCTCTAAACTAAACAATCTGGCATTAGCAGAAAAAACACACAAAAAAAAAAAAAAAATCTTGCTCATATGGTCATATAATAATGAAAAAAAGTTAATTTCCTAACTTATCCCACTCTTCTCAAAGGCTAATACACAAAGCACCGGGAGAACTATGAACCCAGGATTACTGTCAAGAGGCCGACGTACCAGTTGATATTCCTTTGGACAGGTGTTCGGGTTCGAGGTCCATCCTACACCAGTTAGAGGATAGTAGTTTAATTCATTCATCTCAGGTGCAGCCATCTGGTATCGGGTGCAAGCTAAATCCTCTTCGCCAACCACTTCATCAAATCAGTCCTTTAGGATCAAACAAAAGCAAATGCAAAGAGAGATTGGTATAAACAATGTTTTCTGGAACACTTAAGAACAAACTTTTGAAGCAAAGTACATAAGAAACAAAAAAGGAAATATGGTAAAACTTCATTCATCTACTATCCACGATCCAACAATGTTGAAAACCCCAGATAGACACAAAATACTGGAGTAAATCAGCGAGTCAGGCAGCATCTCTGGAGAAAAGGAATAGGTGACGTTTCAGGCCGAGACCCTCCTTCAGACTGAGAGTCAGGGGAAATGGAAATGAGAGATATAGATGGTGATTTAGAGAGATATGGGACAAATGTATTAAAGATATGCAAAAAAGTTACGATGATCAAGGTACGATGGAGCCCACAATGGTCCATTGCTGGCTTGGGGTAGGTGATAACGAGTTATACAGATAACAAAATTCAATAGGACGACAGCGCAACCCATACGACAACTAACGTGGAAGAGGGAAGGAAAGAGAGGGGATGCAAGGGTTACTTGAAGTTTAAGAAATCAATAAAGAAATCAATAAAGAAGTCTATATTTTTATAGCAATTTATTACATCATCAGTTTATCTCTTGCATTACTGCCATTACACAAGCGAATCCAGCAGTCAATCTGCAGAGCCCGATCAATAAAACAAGAAAAAACAAGATCAATGCCCACAGAATATTATAAACTCAACATCAATCACCCACAAGTCTGTGCCAGCTTTCGCAAAGAGCAGTCAAAATGTAGCAACAAAAAAACTGCAGATGATGGTTTACAAAAAAGACACAAAATGCGAGAGTAACTCAGCGGGTCAGGCAGCATCCATGGATAACATGGACTGTGATGTCACCTGTCCATGTTCACCAGGGATACTGCCTGACCCGCCAAGTTACTCCAGCACTTTGTGCCTTTTTTCTCCCTCAAAGAGTAATTCAGTTGAAGACAATCTATTATTTCCCTCTCCTTAAGATCCTTTGCAATTTATATATGTAGGCTTTTACCAAAACTTTATCCACCTCACTAGTGGGCAGTTCGTCCCAAACCGTAAACACTTTTTTTTCCATGTTGCCTCCAATTCTAGATAATTGTACCTGTATCCAGGTTTTATTTAGTGGTGGTGTTAAAAGAGACTGCGTAGGAGAAGCAAAGAAAACGATTAAATGGTCTGTGTGGAAAAATTAAGCCACAGTGACATATTTCAATGCTGTAACACTCTTATTCTATGAAATCGTAAGGCAGCAGGAAAACAAAAGCTGTGATTGTAATCCCAGTAGGTTAGTATTTGACACCACAGTGAGAGGATTTAGATTTTCTTCATTTATCAGAGGACCCATCGTCTTGAGTGGTTGTCATTGCGATGGGAAGATGGGTTGTTATCTGTAGAGACAAGTTAAATGATGACAATTCCTCCCTGGAGGCACAAGAGACCGCAGATGCTGGAATATGTAGCAAAAAAAAGAGGGCAGCTGGCAGCTCTCAGCAGATCAGACAAGATCTATGAAGAGAAATGGACAGTTGATGTTTTGTGTCAAGACCCTTCAACTAAACTGAAATAGAGAGCCTGAAGAAGGGTCTCGACCCAAAACGTCACCTATTCATTTTCTTCAGAGATGCTGCCTGATCTGCTGAGTTACACCAGCTTTATGTGTCTATCTAGAGGGGAAGTAGCCAGTATAAAGAGGTGGGTGGAGAAGTGGAGGGAGGGGGGAAATTAGCTAGCAGGTAATAGGCAGAAAGACATAAAATGCTGAAGTAATTTAGTGCGTCAGGCAAGGGTTACTGCACATTTTGTGTCTTTCCTTGCTAAATCAGCGTTTCAGTTCCTTGTTTCTATAGTTAAAGTTTAATAAGGGTGGGGTGGGTTGATTGGTAGATAACAGCCCGGTGGGGCAGGGAAGGGTGGAGGTAGCAATAGGGCCAAGGTTGACAGAGGATGGAAGTGTATAGGTACTAGATATCCAGGGTAGATCTGCCAGGATTACACCTCCTTTGAGCAGGACACCATCCCTTTCAGTTTTTCCATCCCCACTAGATCTCTCGAGATGAGGCTTTCTGCAGCAGGACATTTGAAATGTGTTCCTTTTCCAGGAAACACAGCTTCCCTCCCACTGTGTTTCACTAAGCCCTCACCACCATCTCTTATATACGTCACACTTACACTCTTACCTCACCTCGCCCCAAACAGAACAGGGCTAGAGTGTCCTTAGTTCTTGATGGTAACCCCATCAGCCTCAGTATCCAGCACTTCATTCTTCAACAATTCCACCAGCTACAACATGATCCCACCATCACTCACATCTTTCCCACCCCATCCTTTTCTGCTTTCAGCAGGGACCAGTCTCCCTGTGACTCCCCGGTTCCCCAAGCACTTTACCCTGCAACCACAGGTGGTATAATAGGTCGCTAAATGTAAAATATCTCACCCCTCACCCCCATCCAGAGACCTGACCAGCCCTTCCAGGTGACGCAGGTAATCACCTGCACCTTCTCCAACTTGATCCACTGCCTGCAGTGCTCTTGTTGCGGCCTCCTCTACGTCGGTGAGACCAAAGGCAGACAAGACGAGCACTTTGCTGAGCACGTGCTCTCTGTCTGCTGTGTCCATCTGAATTTCCCGGTTACCAGCCAATTTAATTCCAAAAACGACTTGTCTGTCCTTGACCTCCTCCATTGCCAGGGTGAGGCCAAATGTAAACTGGATGAACATCACCTAATATTCTACCTGAACGGTATGAGTATTAAATGTCACGGGGCAAGTTTTGCACCACCCCAAGATTGTTGGTCTCTGCCCCTGCAAGTGTTGTGGTAGCATGACTTGAAGCACAACGTTCTGCAAGGAATTCAGTTCCCACCACCTTTCCAGGTCCAAGGCAATGCAGGGCTTCATCTAATGCAGGTCCCTCTGCTCTGCTGACTCAAGGGCTTCGACACCTGATGAAGCTCTGTCCCCAGGCTCGTCAGCTCTTAAAGCTGCCACTATTTTTGAATGTTTGCAATGTTTTTGATATTCACAAACATTCAAAATCACCTGGGACCTGTTAGAAGCAAACATTAAAAATGTAAAACTTAAAATTTTAAAGACTTTAAACAAAAAAATTAAAAACAATGAAACCTCATTAAATAACTATCGCCCCCAGAGTAGCTGAAATTTCCTATTTGTTTTAGTGGGCACAAGTTCAGCATGCAGATTATCCAGCCCGAGAAGGTGACACAGTGGGGCTGCAATGTTGCTTCCTCGGCTTCAGAGGCCTAGATTTGATCCTGATCATTGTTTCCTCCCACATCATAAACTGTGCCAGCATGTTGTAATATACTTTTTTGGGAAGGAAAATTGTCAAACTGGTTGATTGGTAGATAACAGCCCGGAGGGGGAGGGAAGGGTGGAGGTCGCAATAGGGCCAAGGTTGACAGAGGATAGGGGTTTAATGGCGACATGATAGAGAATAAATTGCACAGCTACTGGAAAGAGGTGGGATAAGGGAGCCATGTGGATTGTAATGTTGGGATCTGTGTAGTTACAATGTGTAGTGTAAATAACAGCACTGGAGCTAACTACTACAGCAGTTTCAGGCCATGTGCTATTCCGAGTGGAAGCTTGGATTAGCTCAGCTACAGGCTTGTTTGTCAGCAAATCCCATCTGGATTTTTGCTGAAGATCAGCCCTCACATCTTTCCACAAACCTACCATTACATTTAGATCTACGAGGCATTATTGCACTGGAGCAGCCCAAGTCTCTAATTCCTAGTTCACACTGAGGTTTCAACCGTCACTTAGCATACCACCGAGGTCCCGTCCTTGCTGCTTTGGACTCAGGGTGTGGAAATTAGTGGGAACAGCTACACTTCCTGTCAGATTATTATAAAACAAAAAACTGCTGATGCCAAAAACCTGAAATAGAAACTGAAAATTTTGGACATATTAACTTTGGGCAATATCTGTGGAGAGAGAAACCGAGTATTCTTTCGGGCTAGTAAACTTTCATCAGTGTGCTTCTCCCTTTGCACCTTCCACCCTCAAACCCCCCAAATTTGCCCACTGCCAGACAACTATTTCACATCTATAATAAACTATCACTCTTTTAGTTACATGCTGAGGAAGTAATGGACTTTGGGAAGAGAACGCAGGACTTGACACAGAAATAACTAAATTCCAAAATACATGGTTTTAAATGGTCCTCGAAGGCAAGTGCAAGGCAAAATAGAAATTGGGGAACAGAAAAACCTCAGCTACAGTTTGGAAATTCTGCTCAAAACTGTGCATTCCTTTTTATATACAAGACTACACCTAGCTCAATGTATTCAGTGGGATACATTTCCAGAAGTTATGACTGGTCTCTGTATCAAATCTTGCAAGTGGAAAAGATTCCGTCAACTATAAAAATATGAAAAAATAAACCTCTTTCTTCGAGTAAAGATCCCGCGGAAAAGTTGAACACCATAAGACAACAAGTGCGTGAATTCATTCCCCCCAAAAAATGTTGAGACTCAATAACCACAAAATCACATTCAGGCAGTGATCAAGAGGGAAGGAGATGGATAAATGGAACAAATGTACACAGTTCCTACCATTTAAGAGTTGAGAAACACACAGCAGGAACTAACTACCCATGTAATCTAAAGAAGGTCCCTGACTTGAAAGATTAACCGTTGCTTGTTCCAGGATGATGCCTGACCTGTTAAGTATTTCCAGCATTTTTTAGTTTTTATTTCTGATTTCGATCACCTGCAGTTTAAAAATAAATTATTGTTCTGCATAATACAGAAGACAAAAGTTGAACATAAACTAACCAGCTTTAAACTATGCTTAAAATATCTAGTGATAATTGAGTATATTAGTAAATCAAATTAATCATAAATATATAGCTAAGAAGCACAACCTGTACAAAAAAAGTGAAAATATCAAATGCAGCAATGTTAAAAATATACCATGTATACTGAAAGTAAAATTCTTAACAAATGCATTACAAAAAAGGCACTGATTAAGAGAGAATAGGGCATTCTCAAACATATAAAAGTTCTCTGAATAGTTACACTGTCCTTCTGATTAGTTTTATTGATTGTTTGCCTCCTTGTCACCTTCCCCGAACAATGAACCATTCTACATTTCCTTATCATCGAGTGCTTTGATCTGCCGTTTTCACACCTTACCCTTCCATATCTCTAGACTCCCTCTCCCCTGACTCTTTGTCTGAAGAAGGGTCTCGACCTGAAATGTTACCCATTCCTTCTCTCCAGAGATGCTGCCTGTCCCGGTGTTGCTCCAGCATTTTGTGTCAATCTTCGGTATAAATCAGCATCTGTAGTTTGGTAGTAAGGAACTATTGACGTCTGTTGAGAGTGTAATCTGGTGCAACTTTTTTTATTTCATTAACTCACAAAAGCACACACCTGATATAGGCTTTGCCATGCAAGATATGATCAAACCACATGAACCACAGAGGACTTCCTCTGATGCTTCCAAGTACATGACAACAAGCAGCAAAAGTAAATCTCTAATACAGTAATGAGGCCATTTATATATGAGACTGAAAATAAATTGAAATGCAAAATGTCACAAATTTCAAAGCAGAAAATAGAGGAAAACACAATTCAGTATTTAAAACATGTTTTTTATTAGAAATAGAGCATTAGGCGCCGACCTGTAGGGGGTATGGCTGCCTAGCCTGCAGCTGTCTGTTTTTCATTTCTTTTTTCTTATTTTTAGTTAGTTTAGTGTTTTGTTTTTAAGGAGTTCTAGCTTTTTTATGTGTGGGGGAGGGGGGAAGGGGGAAACTAATTTTCAGGGTCTCTACCTGGTCGGAGATGCAGCTTTTCTCCGGGCTGCACTTTCGACCCGTCCTCGCGGCCTACCAGCGGGCCTGGAGCGGCATTTCCTGAGGGGGCCGCCCGGAGCCTCGGCATCGGCAGCGGCGGCGGCTGCGGAGCTGCAGGTCCGAGGAGCGAGGGGACCGCCCGGAGCCTCGGCGGCGGCGGAGCTGCGGGTCTGAGGACGGCGGTGCAGCGCTGGAGTGCCATTGCGGGGCGGGCGGTGCCTTGCCCGGGTCGCCGCGCTGGAACTCCGGTGAGCTGGGACCGGCGTTAAAAACATCGCGGAGCTGCGGGCGGCGGCGCGGAAACTTTACATCGGGAGCCTGGGATCTCGCGACGAGATCGCCAGTTGAGCTCCATTCGGCGCGGCCTTGTCGGCTCCGGAAGCCACTGTCTCGAGTAGGGAGGCGGCCGTTCCAGGGTTCCCATGCCGCTGAGAGGACTCTCCCGACGCCGGAACATCATCACCCGGCGAGGACGGCCTAGAACATCGGGCCTCCGTAGGGGCAACTGTGGAGGCCTCAATAGGCCCGACTATGGGTGAACTGGGGTTGGGGACTGGACTTTGTGCCTTCCCCCATAATGGGAACCATTGTGGGGGGATGTTTTTATGTTAAAGCTATTTATTATTGTTATGTTTGTATTCTTTCTTATGTGCTGCATTGGCAAAAGGAATTTCACTACATCTAGGTGTATGTGACAATAAATCAACCTTTGAACCTTTGAACCTTTAGGTAAGCACTGGGGCTGAAACAAACATATCTGATCCTTTCAGTAGAAAAGCTCCATTCTTGAAAATAGACTTGGGAATTTTGCCTTCAATATAGGTAACTTTGGGTCTTTCAATAAATCAAACAGGAAAGGCAGAACTAGAAGTATGAAAAGGCTGCCCTTTATTGCTACATAAATCAACCATCAAAACACTTAAGTAGGTAAATATCAAGTTAATGGGGAGGTATTAAATTGCACTTCGTGCAACCTAGTAAAACAAAAATTTAGATATTCCCCCTTTTACACAAATTAATAAGGAAATGTGCACACGTGTAGAAAAAGGTTGACTGATTTTGTAACCAGCAATATATAAACTTTAGGAAGCCTTCTCGAAAATGTCTTTATGCATTCTGCAAACTAAATTGCAGGTTCAAATGCCGTTCATGAACACAAAGGAAGTCAACCAAATCAGAGTGTTAGATGACTAACAGTGCTCCCAGTCTCGCATTACACAAAGTCCATTGTTCTCTTTAACATGCGGTAAAAATAAATCCACAAACCATTGTTGTTGCAATCAACACCAACAGAAATAATCAAGATTACCGATCATTATTTTGCTGTGTATTTGTAAAGTGGAGAAAGAATCGCAATGAATCACAAGATTTCTTGGGTCTTGTTATCCAATGACAATCTGAAATAGGAACAGTAAATACTGAAAATACTCATCAGTTTTTGCATCAATGGAGAAAGAAAGAGTTTATCTTCCAAGTTAATGACTCTTCATAAGTTTATACAATAACAGGAGGAGTAAAGCTGGACAGGGCTGCAAACAGAAATAAAACCGAAAGAATGTTGTTCTTTTGAAAACTGTTATATTATCATAAAATGGTTACAAGCATAGAAGGAAACTATTTAAACCTGACTCTAAGTCTTAAGAAGGATCTATTCCTGAAACGTCACATATTCTTTTTCTCCAGAGATGCTGCCTGTCCCGATGAGTTACTCCAGCATTTTGTGCCTCTCTTCAGTAAACCATCAGAGGCTGTTCCTCCCTATACAGTACATATTCAAAAAAACCATGTCTGTGCTGGCACTATCAGAATAACTTGCTAGTTTCACATCCTGACCTCTTTCCTCTAATATTGCAATTTTTCCCTAATTTGTTCATTTCCCTCTTGATCCTGCCTACACCATATATGCCTTCAATGCATTCCACAAAACAACTAAACGCATGAAAAATAGTTTATCCTCATGTCATCCTTAATTTTCCTCTCCTTTAGTTTATACCTGTGACTGATCCACCAGAGGGTAGGCCTCCCATTATCCACTTTGTCCAGATCCTTGTAATGTTATACACTTCTATTGGGTCTCTCTTCACCCTTTACTTCTCCAATCCATGCTATAACAGTAGTCCCTCATCTAAGGAGCCATTCTCATAAATTTGACAAGGTCCCACACAAGAGATTAGTGTGCAAAATTAGAGCATTGGGGGTAGGGTATTGATATGGATAGAGAACTGGTTGGCAGACAGGAAGCAAAGAGTAGGAATTAACGGTCCTTTTCAGAATGGCAGGCAGTGATTAGTGGGGTGCCGCAAGGTTCGGTGCTGGGACCCCAGTTATTTATAATATATATTAATGATTTAGACGAGGGAATTAAATGTGGCATCTCCAAGTTTGCGAATGACACAAAGCTGGGTGGCAGTATGAGCTGCGATGAGAATGCAATGAGGCTGCAGGGTGACTTGGATAGGTTGGGTAAGTGTGCAGATAAATGTGGATAAATGTGAGGTTATCCACTGTTGTGGTTAGAACAGGAAGGCAGATTATTATCTGAATGGTGTAAGATTAGGAAAAGGGGTACAACGAGACCTGGGTGTGTTTGTACATCAGGCACTGAAAATAAGCATGCAGGTACAGCAGGCAGTGAAGGTAGCTAATAGCACATTGGCCTTCATTGCGAGAGAATTTGAGTTTAGGAGCAAGGAGGTCCTACTGCAGTTGTACAGGACCCCGGTGAGACCGCACCTGGAGTATTGTGTGCAATTTTGGCCTCCTAATTTGAGGAAGAACATTATTGCTTTTGAGGGAGTGCAGCATAGGCTGACCAGTTTAAATCTCGGGATGGCAGGAGTGACATATGATGAAAGAATGGATTGACTGGGCTTGTATTCACTGGAATTTAGAAGGATCTTATAGAAACATATAAAATACTTAAGGATTGGACAGGCTGGATGAATGAAAAATGTTCCCCATGTTGAGGGAGTCCAGAACCAGGGGTCACAGTTTAGGAATAAGGGGTAGGCCATTTAGGACAGAGATGAGGAAAAACGTCTTCACCCAGAGAGTTATGAATCTGTGGAATTCTCAGAAGGCAGTGGAGGCCAATTCACTGGATGTTTTCAAGAGAGAGAGTTAGATTTGGCTCTTAGCGCTAAAGTAATCAAGGGATATGGGGGAAAAAGCAGAAACGGGGTACTGATTTTAGATGATCAGACATGAGCATATTGAATGGCAGTGCTGGCTCGAAGGGCCAAATAGCCTACTCCTGCACCTATTTTTCTATGTTTCGACGTCCTAGACTCTCCCACTAATAGAAACATCCTTTCCATTATCCAGGCCTTTCACTATTCACACCTCACCTGTCCTGTATCCACCTATCACTTGCCAGGCTTGCCCTGACCCCCACTTCTCCTTTCCAGATTTCTCCCCCTACTACAATCAGTCTGAAGAAGGGCCCCGATTCAAAACGAAATCTGACTAGTCCCTGCACCGATGCTGCCTAATACGCCGAGTTCCTCCAGCACTTTGTGTTTGGCTCACAATTCCACCACCTGCAGTTTCTTGTCTCTCCTACAAACATTTCATACTGCGTCCTGTGACTCACAATGATTCACGTATCCATATTACTAGGTTTCTCTGTTCCTGCATGCTTTTTAGAACAGTAACTTCATTGTAAATTTCCTCACCTCATCCTTACTACCAAAATGGATCAGCTCATATTCCTCCACATAAAAATCATGTTTTCATATATCTGCCTGTTCTACCAGACTGTGTGTATATCCTGCTGCACTTCATCACTATCTTCTTCATAGATCACAGTACCATCAAGTTTTGCGCATTTGCAATTTAAAAAATTGTGGCTTGCACCCCTGTCCAGTCTGAAAAATCAAAAGTTAATTATCATTAAGGTGCAGTTTTCCAGTTGGAATGTGATGTGTACTTAAAAAGATCAAACACTATTGCAAATTCGAAAAGATAACACAGCAAGAAGTTTAAAGAAAGAAAACACAATACAAATATTCCGTCCTTGGTTTGATTTGAGACAAGCTCATTTACTGGAGCTCTTCTACACTTATTGATTCACATTAAAAGCAGGGTAAGATTGAACCAGCACAGCCATTTAGTAGCTTCACAGTGGATTTATATGTAACCTCAACTCTGTATTCCAAGCCTTCTACAGTAATCTTCCACTCTCTTGCTAACCAAGAATTATTCTACCTCTGCCTTGAAAATACTCAAATATTCTACTCCCACCTCATTCTGTGGGAGTGTTCCAAAGACTCATGACCATCTGAAAAAATTGACTCATAGGTCTTAAATAGCAATCACATATTTCTAAACTGTAACCTTTAGTTCTAGATCTCCCCACAAAGAGGAAACAACCTCTCCACACCCATACTGTCAACACTACTACTCAGTTTGTATATTTCAATGCCCCTTACTCTTCCAAACTCCAGAAGGTACAATGAGCAGGAAGAAACTGCAGATGTTGGTTTAAACCAGACACAAAACGCTGGAGTAACTCAGCAGGTCAGACAGCATCTCTGGAGAAAAGGAATAGGCGACATTTCCTGTTCCTGAAACGTCACGTATTCCTTTTCTCCAGAGATGCTTTGTGACTGGCTGAGTTACTCCAGCTTTTTGTGTCTATCTCCAGATGAGACAATCTGCCTATCAATTTTTTTCTAAAAAAATAATCCATTCATCCCAAGTACCAGTTGAATAAACCTTCTTGAATCTACATATAATGCATTATCATCCTCCCTTAAAAGGAGTGACCAATGCTGTCTACAGTGCCCCTGAGGCCGATACCAATTCCAGATATGACTGAATTACAATAAATCTCTGATAATCCTGTGTAGTTATGGATATATTTAAGTGATTCAACATTTGGCTCACCACGACTTGTTACCGACTCTCCGCTTGCACTCATTGACGCCCCAATACCCGTTCCACTTTTATACTCACCGACTTCCTGTTCCCGTGCTCTTTGCATAATTCATTATACTATTGTATACATAATTCATTATACATTTAAAGATCAGTGATTTATAAGTAAGTTGAGGTATTAATAGGAATAACATAGTCTGGATAATCGGCTAATCTGACCCCACTAAAAACTAGAGGATCTCTGGAGAGAAGGAATGGGTGACATTTCGGGTCGAGACCCTACTTCAGACTGATGTCAGGGTGGGAGGGAGATAGATAGATAAGGAAGTGTGAAGGTATGAAAACAGGGCAAAAGGAATGGCGATCAAAGAAAAATGCAGAATAGATCATTGTTAGCTGGGAGAACTCCTTGCGGATTCAAGTGCTCATCTAGATAATTAAATGTGAGAGTACTTGCCTCCGCTGCCCACTCACACAGTGTATTCCAGAATGCAATCGTCCCAATGTAAACAAAGTTCCCTCAGTTTCCTACTAAATCCCTCACTCCGTGACTCTGCTGTGGAGAAAACATTTCCAACTGTGTATTCCAATTTTGTATACCTGATTTTTTTCTCCAATAATTCTACGGTTTCACACTTCCAAGCATTAAAAATTCCACTACCTTATTTTGTTTCATTTTTAAATAGTTTGTCAAGTCTCTGTTGAAACAGGTTCCATCAATCCCAAAACACACAGGGTGATTATTTCCTCATCACCTGATATTTGAGGTTAAACAATTTTTCTACAGGTTCCCACAGTACAGACAATAGCTTTTAAAAATAATTTCACCCACATTCATTATGTGCTGAAGGTACTGAAATGACAACCCCCCAAGTGGGAAATTCCACGCAATGTCATTTATGCTCCTATACTTTGCAATATGCAAAGTTTGTTTCACTCCATATATCTACATTTGCTGGCCCTTAATCATATCCATGTAATCATTCACCATAATTGCTAGTTTCACCATAATTGGTAACAGATTCCACATTTTAGTTATACAACATATCGAATAAACCATGCATAATTGCTTCCCCTTTTCATTAAGACACCAAAGTGATCAAATGTTCTGGAGACAAGAGACAGTTCACAGCGATCAATGCATACATATGTGTTCTGGCTTCTGTACATCTATTTTAGGGCCACCCACACCATGCTTAATTTATCACACTCCATTTATCTGTTCTGATCCAAGGTCATCAATTGGAAATATTAACTTTGTGCTTCTGTCTCAGTACCTACCCCGAGTATGACCATGATATTGTTATTATATCTGAATTTCTTCATGTCACTTACAATATTAGACATGTTTCCTGAGTCAATCCTCCTCACAACATCCCAACAATTCCGGTTTCAAAGTCGCAGCCCTTTTCATTCACTGCCAGGAAGAATCTGAGATGCCCATTTATTCCATATATCATCACTAAGTCCACACATCAATGTGTAGGAAACCAGGGGAATTGGACACAAATATTTTCGTTGAAATGTCGCGGTGAGGCATTCAGAGATGACCTGGTCCTATGATGACGACATCAACTTGGAAGTAGTTGGAGACAATAAGGAAGCATTAAATAGAAAATAAACGTTATCAAAACAGATACCGTCTTGAGTAATTTGCCGCTTTCATTGGCCTGAGTTGAACTTTTTTATCACGCCGGGAGTTGTGTTTCAAACTCGGCAGCGGGGTGAACCTGGTCACTCAGGTGGGAGAGACTCACCTGTAGCGCCAACCGCGCCCAGGTGCGGTGCACTGCTCCCCTCGACAACACGGCGGACACCGGCCAACGCCATCTCCTCCGTCCCTCGCTTACCCCCCACACAAACTCACACCCACCAGGCAGCCGCGATCCTCGTAGGTGATGATCCTCCTTCTCCTCGACCGATCTGATCTCCCCTCCAGCCGCCTACGCGCTCGGAACTTTCGGCGAGCTGCCGGAGTTCGCGGGCTCTTCGGCTCTTTCCGGAGCTCGCTCGTTCGCTCGCGCCGCCCTTTCGAACTGACTTTAACAGTTGACCGCCTCGCGCATGGCTGCTGCCAGCCGAACGCCTCACACGGACGTCGATCTGCGTCATCACGCGGCCAACGGCGTTTCCAGGAGGGGAGGGGGGAGGAGTGTGAGTCTGTGACACTGCCCTCGCGTAACGCATGCGCTTTGGGCGAAAGCCTCGCCACGAACTACAATATCCGGCGTCCCTTGCGGTCGACCCGTGCTCCTTCGCGCGTGCTTTGTCGCGTCGGCGGGAAAAGGTGCAAAAATGGCGGAAGACGGGAATATCAGGAAAAGGTAAAGTTTGTACTCGACAGGCTATTCCTTTGAGAACAGCGGTAGTGTTTCCGTTACTTTAGACTTCAGAGATACAGCGCGGACACAGGGCCTTAGGCCCACCGAGTCCACACCGACCAGCGATCCCCGCACACTATCCTAAACACACTCGGGCCAATTTACTTAAGCCAATTAACCTACAAACCTGTACGTATTTGAACTGTGAGAGGAAACCGGAGCACCCGTTGAAAACCCACGCGTACAAACTCCGTACAGACAGCACCTCAACTTGGTCACAAAGGCCCACTAGATCTCATCAACTCGGTCAAAAAGACCCACTTCAAAATATAATCACTACTCTACTCACTCCGACCTGCGCGACATAACCACTTACGAGATGTTTGTGCAGTAATCAATCAGAATCAGAACCCGTAGTCAGGATCGAACCCGGGTCTCTGGTGTTGTGAGGCAGCAACTCTACCGCTGCACCACTCTGCCTCCCACTTGTACTTTTTTTTCTGTAGGGATCCTCTGTGCGTCTAACACATTTTTATCTGTGCTTTCTATGTGCCTGGTGACAATCTATCCTGTTTATGTACCTGTCCAAATGTATTTTAAATGTTGATGTTGTGCCTGCCTCTTTGGGAGTAGGATTTATTAAAGTCTTGTTACATAGATGTTGTCTTTTAGAGATGTGGTTTTATTAATAATTACTATGGCATGTGCTCTAATGTTATTTCTCATTCCTGTTAATAATTTTAAAGAAATGAGCCATATCTTAAAAGTGGGGAATCTGGACCAGTTTTTATTAAACTATATTTTGGCATTTGGTCTCTAATTCCAGAATGTTTGCCTGTAGTTAAATAAAGCTACATTTTGATGTGCTTCACAGCCACTGCGTTACTCACAATGTCAGGCCTGCATTTCAAATAAAACAAATGTTTTTTAAGTCTCCTGTATGCCAGTTTTTTGGTAGTAATATTTTCCAGGCAGGAAAATATTACTGCCTGACGTAACAATTCATTAGCTTTCTGTCTCTCCACGCTATTGGAAAAACTGAGAAAATAACTGCCTTGTGTGTTATGTTTCCAGTTAAGATTGGCAAACTTCTAATCTTTGTAGTAATTGAAATATTCCCAGATGCTGTAGATTTTGACCTTTTTATTTCAGCATATGGCATCTAACAATTCAGCCTTATTTCTGAATTTAATATTTTTTTAATATTGATTTTTAATATATGAGGATTCCTCCCTTTACCTGCTTTGAAGCAGTGAGTCTGAGATCACTACCACCCTTTTGGTGAAAATATTTTCCAACCAATTACTCAATACTTGTCTGCAGGTTTTTTAACATGTCAGTTAAGGGAAATATGTCCTTTCAATCTTAGATTTTAATTTAAATTTTAAATCTTAATTTTGTAATTTTATTATGTCTGTGCCTATTTTCTAGTACTGGCAATGTCCACAATCTCAACGGTGCTGTTGCGTTTTCCTGAAATGTGATGATCAGAATTGTTCACAGTCTCCCCACCATTGATTCCGTCTACACCTCACGCTACCTTGGAAAAACGGCCAACACAATCAAAGAGTTGTCCCATTCCAGTCATTCCTCCTTCTCCCCACTTCTGTCAGGTGGAAGATATGGATGCTTGAAAATGTGCACCAGCAGACTCAGAAACAGCTTCTTTCCCTCAATCAGGCTCTCTGAACAGTCCTTCCATAAGGTCTGGCACTGTCCGACTCCCCTTTATTCCATTGCGAACATTGGACTTTGTCAATGGAACTGGTTCACTACAACGTTGAGAACTATATTTTGCACTCTTTGGTTTAGATCAGCATCTACAGTTCCTTCCTACACATATATTTTGCCGGCAGAAAGGCAAATGTTGTGCCTTTATTCAAGATGGGCAGCATGGAAAATGCTAGGAACTATAGGCCAGTGAGTTTAACATCTGTAATTGGAACGTTACTAGAGGGTATTCTGAGGGATAGGATATACAGGCATTTAGATGGACATGGGCTGATTAGGGATAGTCAGCATGATTTTAGATGTGTGAGGTCGTGGCTCACAAATCTGATTGAGTTTTTTGAAGACATGACCAAGAAGGTCGATGAGGACAGAGCTGTAGATGTTGTATATATGGACTTTTGTTAAGCATTCAACAAGATTCCTCATGGTAGGCTGCTCTGGAAGGTTAGATCGCATGGGATCCAAGGAGATAGCTGAATGGATAGAAAATTGGCTTCATGGAAGAAAGGTGATGGTGGAAGGTTGCTTCTCGAACTGGAGGCCTGTAACTAGTGGTGTGCTTCAGAGTTCGGTGCTGGGCGCGTTACTGTTTGTCATCTACATCAATGATTTGGATGACAGCATACAAGGCAAGATTAGCAAGTTTGCAGATGGTACAGAAGTGGATGGTTTTGCAGAAGTGACGATGGTTGTGAGGAATTGCAGCAGGATCTTGATCAATTGGCCAATAGTTGATGGAATTTAATGCAGAAAAATGTGAGGTGTTGCATTTTGGGAAGTCTTAACATGGGTAGGACCTACACAGTGAATGGTAGGGCTCTGGGGAGTATTGTGGAGCAGAGGGATCTAGGAGTGCAGGTGCATGGCTTACTGAAGGTAGAGTCGCAGGTAGATCGGGTGGTCAAAAAGGCTTTAGGCATATTCAGTGTTGAGTATAGAAGTTAGGAGGTCATGTTGCAGTCGTATAAGACGTTGGTGAGGCCATATTTAGTGTATTGTGTTCTGTTCTGGGCACCGTGTTATAGGAAAGATGTTGTCAAGCTGTAAAGGTGCAGAGAAGATTTACGATGATGTTGCCAAAACTAGAGAGTCTAAGCTATAGGCAGAGGCTGAGTAGGCTGGGACTCTATTCCTTAGAGCGCAGGAGGATGAGGGGTGATCTTATGAGGGGTGTAGGAAAAGATTTAATAGGAATATGAGGGATGACTTTTTCACACAATGTGAGAACAAGCTACCAGAGGAGGTAGTTGAGGTAGGGACTATCGCAACATTTAAGAAGCAGTTAGACTGGTACATGGATAGGACAGGTTTGGAGGGATATGGACCAAATGCTGCCAGGTGGGACTAGTTTGCCAGTGTGGGCATGTTGGGCCGAAGGGCGTGTTTCCACACTGTATCACTATGAATCTTAAACATGATATGCCTTTAATAAATGGAAGCAGCACAGTAGGACAGCGGGAGAGTTGCTGCCTTAGAGCACCAGAGACCCAGGGTTCCATCCTGACTACGGGTGCTGTCTATGGAGTTTGTATGTTCTCCCTGAGACCACGTGGGTTTTCTCCAGGTGCTCCGGTTTCCTCATACACAGGTTGTAGTACATACATTGGCTTGGTAAAATTGTAAATTGTCCCTATTGTGTGTAGGATAGCGTGAGTGTAGGGGATCGTTGGTCAGCACGTACTTGGTGGGTCGAAGGGCCCGTTTCCACGCTGTATCACTAAACTAAACTAAATCCATGCTGGTTTTGCCTAACCTATCTGGCTGAACATGTCCAAGTGACATCTAATTCTGTCCCTGATTACCATTCATTCCATTGTTCCCACCACTGTATAGTTGCTGAGTTTATCCTTCTGCCTTCTTTTCAGGAGGCATGTCATATTTGCAGCTGCCCATTTCTTGGGCACCATCCCATCTTAAGATCATGAAGAAATATGGCAAATTTCTGCAATTTTGAACCTTCCCTTTGTGACTTAGGATGGTTCTTGGCAACTAGAACAGTCATTACATTTCAAAAGTAATTACTTAGCAAAGTATTACCATGAGACATCCTGATGTCATGCTAAATACACAACAGTGTTAGCATTCTTCATTGAAGCAATATGTGTTAGAGCGTATATCAAGCTTGAATTTTGCAATGATTTAAAAATGGCTTTTAAAACTTTGAATTTGCTTAATGTCCATTACTGATACGTTCTTTGTTTCTGTTCTGTTGCCAACCAGACTCAGGAGTTTCAATACCCCAAACACAGCACAACTAGATCAGGTTAGTAACTTAATGAACAATGTCAATCTTTTCACTTCCCAGGTTTGCTTTAGTCTAGGTCAGGGTAAATGATAGAAGTTGGCTGGACACCCTCCTCATCCAAAGGGACAAAGACCAGGGAAATGAACCAAAAGTTGAGTGTGGTTGCCTCAAGTTGGCCAGTATTTTTTTATAATCGGGTATTGGTTCTTGCACAGCAGATCAATCCAAGATTTAACACTTGGGCTTGTTTGAGTTCACCAACCAGGCTTAGTTTGGTTCACAGCTTTGGAGCTGCAGGAGAGGGGTGGGGATGGAAGAAGAATCTTCGTACCATATCCACTGGAAAGTAAATGTGTTTTTGTTCATGCAAAACACAAACTCCAGAACAATACACCATCTAGTTTAACTGATGTTCTTTCCCACACCCTATCCTACATAATTCACATCCTAAATTGAGGCGGCACAGTGGTACAGCAGTAGAGTTGCTGCCTTTCAGCGCCAGAAACCTGGGTTCAATCCTGACTACGGGTGCTGGCTGCACAGAGTTTGTACGTTCGCCCTGTGACCCCATGGGTTGTCTCTGGGTGCTCTGGTTTCCTCCCACATTTCAAAGACATGCAGGTTTGTAGGTTAATAGGCTTCTGTAAATTGTCCCTCGTGTGTAGGATAGAACTAGTGTACGGGGTGATCGTGTGTCGACATGAACTCAGTGGGATGAAGGACCTGTTTCCATGTTGTATCTCTAAACCTAACTAGATTTTTTTTTTAATTCAAAGTTTTCGCAAATTAAATCATATAGAAGTTTTACATTTGCACACAAAGCTATTTTTGTTTTTAATATTACCCGCTGTAAGAAAAATTAAAATGTAAAATGTCAGCAGGTAGTTTGAAAGGGTCTAAAGATTATTTCACAATGCATCTAATGCATTAATCTTAACTGATTGATTTTGCTTTTAATAGGTTGTATCCTCATCTAAAAAGAAACGTACCAGACATCAGAAGGATGTGGAATCTGGTAAGAATATGCTCACATTATACTGCAAACGTTCTGTGCAAGTTGAAAAGTATATACCAAATTTGCCCATCGGCTGTCAAAATACAAATACAAATGTTCTGAAGGTTGAGGAAAAAATAAAGTAGTGAGAAGGAAAGTTACATGGAAAGTATGGCCATTTTGCCAAGAATAGGCTTGTAAAAATCCCTCAGAAACTGAATTTCTAGATTTGCCTTGGTGTTTTCTGGGACACCCGTTCTTTGGTTTTGCATATTGCCGCTGCCAAGTTCAGTACTTACATAATAATGACTGTACTTTGAAAGTTGGCAATGAGGAGGTTTAAGGCATCACGAGCAGGTGGGAAGTGCTTATAAATCCATAAAGATTCTGCTGGAAAACCACCAACTGAACAATGAACAAAGCATTTTCTTGGCAGAAAATATACGCAGAGCTTTTAGTCTTTTCTAGTGGTTAGCATATAGAAAAGACTGGCACCATTGTTAACATTAATGCCATAATTAAACTTTGATACTTCAGTTTAAAAGTAGATCTGGGCCAAAATTTATCACTATGGTACTGAAACAGTTAATCCAATTATTGAATGCATCTTGATCAAATATGCATACTTTTCTCAGTATTTGTTTCTGTTGAAGGGAGAAATGATAAAGGAAGTGAATAATTTATGTTCAGTCAAGTGCAGTCTCTAAGTAGTGGAGCACGAAATAAAAATACCAAAGATAGACACAAAATGCTGGAGTAACTCAGAATGTAAGGCAGCATCTCTGGAGAAAATGGATAGGTGGCATTTTGGGCTTTTCTCCAGAGATGCTGCCTGACTTGCTGTGTTACTCTGGCACCATGTGTCTATCTTAAGTAGAGGAGCATTTCTGCTATTACTGTTGAATCGTCTCTTTTTTCCCCCCATTTGTTTTAGAATGTACTACAAAGCCAAAAGTATCCCCACAAAGGAGGAGCCTTCGTATCCAGGGCAGTGGCAGGCTAAGCGGTGATTTGTGTACAGATGGCAGCTTTCTATCCCAAAAACATGATGTGAATCCAAGCCCTCAAACTATCAAGGAACCCCTCAGCAGCTCAACAGAAGAACCCAAGAGCAGTCAAGTGCGATCTCCCAAAAGACAACACAAAAAAAGCCCCCAGCCGCGATCAAAATCGTGGCGACGCTCCAGCTTCAAGGGTGGTAAAGGGCGGAAATCACTGCCTCCAATTCAGCGGGATGTTACAGGTGAGAAAGGATAAGCGTTGCCTGATTGCAAAACCTTTTTTCTACTTCGAAACTTTTACCAGTTTGTATCTGCAACAAGAAAGATGCCTCACTCATTCCTTTTTATTTGGAGATTCCACTGTGGAGTCTGGGAGCAAACAACTTAAATTAGGGAATTATATGCATTTGTTCAAAGTTCGTACTGCTTTCTGTTCCAGAAATATTGCTAAAATTATCATTGAATGATTTTGCTCAGCAGTTTGTGGATTTCACTGTTTCTCCTTGAAATCGCTTTGACTTAAATCATTGCTGCCTATATTTCCTTGTGTATTACCTTGTGTATTAGGATTATGTACCTTTTGTCAACTTGTAGGTAGATAAAAATGCTGGAGAAACTCAGCGGGTGAGGCAGCATCTATGGAGTGAAGGAAATTGGCAACGTTTCGGGTCTAGACCCTTCTTCAGATTCAACGTGATTAGTAAAGTTTTGCATGGGATGGTACCGTTGTTGTCATGGCCAAAATGGCTCTCCATTTCTAATTGCTGTGGGGAGGTGTTGCTGAGCATCTTTCTTGCATCTATGGAGCGAAGGAGTAGGTGACGTTTCCGGTCGAGGCCCTTCTTCAGAATGTTGTCGGGGGGAGGGGGCCGCAAAATGAAAGGAAGAGGCGGAGCCAGTAGGCTGTGGGAGAGCTGGGAAGGGATGGGGAAGGAGGGAGAAAGGGAGTTTAGAAACCTCCTCTCATCGCGTTCTTCCTCCTCCCCTTCCCAGCTCTCCCACAGCCTATTGTCTCCGCATCTTCCTTTCTTCTCCCCCCCCCCGCTCCGACATCAGTCTGAAGAAGGGCCTCGACCCGAAACGTCACCTATTCCTTCGCTCCATAGATGCTGCCTCGCCCGCTGAGTTTCTCCAGCATTTTTGTCCACCTTCGATTTTTCCAGCATCTGCAGTTCTTTCTTAAACATCTTTCTTACATGGTAACAGTGCTCCCACAAATGTTGTGTAGAATGATCCAGGATTTTTCTCGTGATCCTTGTCCTTGGTTATAGAGGTCATGGATTAAGAAGTGTGTTATCAAAGAGGTATTGGCAAGTTACTGCATTACATGTTGTGAATGGTATTCAGTGCAGCAACTATTTGTTGATGGGAAAGACAGTGTATGCCTATACCATGTTTCACCATGACAGTTCAAGTGGTGAATGTGATATTGCTGAGATAATCTGTTCTGGATGGTATGAAGCCTGTTTTGTTGACTTATTCATGTAGGTCTGGTGTTTATTTCATCACCCTCTTAAATGATGCCTCGTGAGCAGTGAAAGACTGCAGGGAGTTGAGTGATGAATACCTTATAAGATATGAGAGACTGCAAAATGTTCTACTGTTGACATACTCTTATTTATGAAGCTGGCTCAGATGTTTTCAGTCAGTGACCACTTGGGATGGTGGGGATGCAGTGTGATGTGGTTAGATTATCTTGTGATTGAAATGGAATTTGTGTGGTGCCAATGTCACCTATCACTTAATCGTAGTTATTCAAACCTTTTTATAAATACCATTGAAAGCTTATACCATCATTAGAAAACAGGTAGAGAGCTACTGCCTTACAGCACCAGAGATCCGGGTTCGACCCTGACTATGGGTGCTGTCTGCATGGAATTTGTACGTTCTTCCCGTGACCCGAGTGGGTTTTTCTGAGATCTTTGGTTTCCTCCCACACTCCTAAGACGTACAGGTTTGTAGGTTAATTGGCTTGGCTACACCATTACATCAATGACCCCATGGGCGTCCTTGGCCAGGACCTGCCCCGAAAGCAGTGGATAACCTTCAACGGCTTGAGGACAGGCGTCGGACGCTATAAAGTAGCGATGAAGAGGTGGGGCCTCGTGGACAGCGCCTCCTGTGAGTGTGGGGACCCAACACAGACAGTGGAGCACATAGTCACCAGTTGCCCCAAACACCGGCCACTGAATGGTGAACGAGGTCAGATTAACCTGGACGATGACCTGTTGGCCTGGCTTGCCTCAGCGGAGCTGCAGGTCTAAATGACATACGACAGAAGAAGAAGAAGGCTTGGTGTAAGTGTAAAATTGTCCCCAGTGTGTGTAGGGTAGTGTTAATGTGCGGGGATCGCTGATCAGTGCGGACTCGGTGTATCTAAACTAAACATTACCCAGATGGATTCCTGCAGCCATGTTCAGGTGTTTAAATGATTGGCTTCAAGGAACCATTAAAATCTCTTTTCTAAACGGAAGAGATTGAATTTTACTGGGTTCCTGGATGCTCCACCTTGTCTGACACTGACATCTAGGGTTTTGTCCATGTCTGTGCTATAATTGTTTACATGTCAGATCGGCAAGATTACAAGCAAAGCCCAAGTGAACAAACAGTTCACACCCGTAAGATTTGTTAGGTTGATGCTGAGCGTTCGGGTGCAGGAGAGGAAAGATTGACAATAGTTGATCAGCAGTTCATTCTCCGTGGATTGTCACCTTGTCGTGGTGGAGAAGGTTGTGTGGACCAGAGATCCTGAGAGCGATGCCGTCTGGAGCTATGCTCCAGGTAGGGCCACCCATGGCGGTATGGTCGAGGGGGAGGTCTCTGACAAAGAGCAATCCAACCAAGACCTCAACGGTGGAACAGGCGGAGGATGATGGCTGACCTTAGTGGAGCGTCACAACGGCTGGGAAGGCGGATGAAGGCTGCAGCAGAAAAGGGTCTCCGGTCGTCTTGGACTCCATGCCACTGGATCCTGACCCAGATCTGTCAAGGACCGTGGGGTGGCTGTCTGTGTACCAGTCTCCCCACGTTAAACAAAGTCACGCACAGGCGTCCTCCAACCCTGAAGACACCCATGGTCAGCCATCACCGAAGCGGGTTGAAGAAGTTACAACTGGGGCTAGTTTGTGTATGGCATTCTCTCCTGTACGTAGATACACAGTATAATAAGGGCTTTGGTGACAAATAATTTATTCACTTCCATATCTATATCTTTAACATTGAGAAATTCTCTGTCATTTTGTAGGTTGCAGAGTTTGCAGACAGTCGCTTTTAGTTTAGAGATACAGCGCGGAAACAGGCCCTTCGGTCCACCGATCACCGGCCAGCGAATCCAGCACACTAACACTATCCTGCACACACTAGGGACAATTTTTTACATTTTATACCAATTCAATTAAACCTACAAACCTGTAAAACTATGGAGAGTGGGAGAAAACCAAAGATCTCAGAGAAAACCGACGTAGGTCACGGGGAGAACGTGCAAACTCCATACAGACAGCAACCGTAGTCAGGATGGAACCCAGGTCTCCCGCTGTAAAGCAGCAGCTCTACCTGCGCCACCGTGCTGCCCGCAGATTAAGTTGCCCTGTAGAGAATTTCTTATCATGTACATGTTCAAATACCACTTTGATGTGTTTAAGATTTCTGCCTTTACCATCCTTGTAGGCAGTGAGTTATGAACTCTTGAGTGGGAAAAACTATTCTCCATCACCTTATATCAGTTACTTTGAATCTGTAACCCCTCTTTTGACCATTTATTATGCAAAATGGGTCCTTTCTGTTCACTTTCACTAAACCTTTAATCATTTTGTACACTTTAATTTCTTCCCCTCAGCCAAATACCTGAAGCACATTCTATCTATGTTCTCTCATAGCTACAGTTTTCCAGTCTCAACACCATCTTTATAAATGTTGACGCCTTCGTCTGTACCATCACATCTATCTCTAATATGGTGACAGACTGTACATAGCAACATTGTGCAAATATCATTAAAGGTCTATTGAACAGGTATATTAGGCAAGAGCCATAGTCATTGGAATAAGGAAGTGGTAGACTTGCAAATGGAAGGGCGGGTTACTTTGCATTATTATTCAAATTACGTGCAAATCTAGAGCCCGAGTCACAACAAACATTAATCAACGTCAGGAGCTAACTGATTCAATATTAATTTTTCAAAGATGTGAAGACATTTTAGAGTCGCAATTTCTAAAGGGTCTCTGAGTCTGAAGAAGGGTCTCGATCTGAAACGTCATCTATTCCTTCTCTCCAGAGATGCTGCCTGACCTGCTGAGTTAATCCAGCATTTTGTGTCTGTCTTCATGTTTGACAATCTCCTCTTTCAGTGATTGTGCTACTAATTCCACATCGGCGAATTGTGAAGCTAGAGGAAGTGATGCAGGGGAGGGGAAAATGGGTGTGAGTTCAGGTGAGAGGAAGGGGGGGGGTTGTAGTTACTGAAAATTGGAGAATTTAACGTTCATACTATTGGGTTGTAAGCTACCCATGTGGAATACGAGATGCTGCTCCTCCTTGTGGCCTCACTGTGGCTAGGTAGGTTTACAAGGTTAATTCCCGGGATGGCGTGACTCATGCTGAGAGACTGGAGCAGCTGGACTTGTACAGAAGGATGAGAGGGCGTCTCATTGAAACATATAAGATTGTTAAGGGTTTGGACACGCTAGAGGCAGGAAACATGTTCCCGATGTTGGGGGAGTCCAGAACCAGGGGCCACAGTTTAAGAATAAGGAGTAAGCCATTTAGAACTGAGACGAGGAAACACTTTTTCTCACAGCGAGTGGTGAGTCTGTGGAATTCTCTGCCTCAGAGGGCGGTGGAGGCCGGTTCTCTGGATGCTTTCAAAAGAGAGCTAGATAGGGCTCTTAAAAATAGCAGAGTCAGGGGATTTGGGGAGAAGGCAGGAACGGGGTACTGTCTGAGGATGATCAGCCATGATCACATTGAATGGCTTGAAGGGCTTGAAGGGTCAAATGGCCTACTCCTGCACCTATTGTCTATTGTCTATGGCAATGAAAGCGGACTAGGGCGGAAAGGTCTGTCTGGGAGTGGAAAGAAGACCAAAATGGTTGGCAACCGGTAGATCCAGTAGGCCTTGGTGGACTGAGCACAAGTGTTCAGCGAAACAGTCTACGCTTGATCTCGCCGATGTACAAGAGAGCACATCGGGAACACTGGATGCGGTAGATGAGGTTGGAGGAGGTGCACGTGAACCTCTGTCTCACCTGGCAGGACTGCTGGGGTTCCTGAATGGAGGTGAAGGAGGAGGTATATGATTTGGTTCTCAAAATGATGAAAGGAGAAATCAGAATAATGATTTTATTTTAAATTAATATTTGATCAGGCTTGTAAACATTCTCTGGGGTAACTGTGATACAGTATTTAAATGCATGGTTTACCTCTAACCTTTCAACTTTTTATCATTTTTTTCAGAAATCTGTGAAGATATCAGCATGGATTTGCCTGGGGAAGAGAGGCTGGCAGAGCTGTTTCGTACTTGTCTGGAGGTATAAAGCTTGTCAGAGCCATACGTATTTACTGAGGGTCCTGTTGGTGGGATCCTGGGAATGTCAATAAAATTATTGGGGGAAGGTAGAAAAATTGCTGGAGAAACTCAGCGGGTGCGGCAGCATCTATGGAGCAAAGGAAATAGGCAACGTTTCGGGCCGAAACGTTGCCTATTTCCTTCGCTCCATAGATGCTGCTGCACCCGCTGAGTTTCTCCAGCAATTTTGTCTACCTTCGATTTTCCAGCATCTGCAGTTCCTTCTTGAACAAATTATTGGGGGAGTTGTGAAATGTCCATGCTGTGTACAACTAATTTTAGTATAATGTAGGTTTTAGTTAAATCTGAAGTTGACCTGTAATAAATCTACTTGTATGACAATGCTCTTCCCTTTTCTGCAAGCAATGCCAGTCAGTTCCCCTCTGGGAATTCTCAGTTGTTCAGGGAACATTAGGGATGAGAGCACTCTTTCCTTGTATAAATTTTAATCTGTCCATAAATATATGGAAGAAATCTGCACTATTAGTTTTAGAGATATGGTGTGGAAATGGGCCCTTCGGCCCGTCTAGACTGTGCTGACCGGCAATCATGCCATACACTAGTTCTTTAGTACGCACTAGAGACAATTTGCAGAAGCCAATTAACCTACAAACCTGCGGAGTGTGGGAGGAAACCGGAGCACCTGGAGAAAAGCCACGCAGTCACAGGGAAAATGTAGAAACTCTATAGACACCACCTCTCGTCAGGATTGAACGTTGGTCTCTGGTGCTGTGAGGCAGAAACTCTACCGCTGTACCGCCCCTTGTCCCCGCGCCCCATGCATTCGGAAACCATTGGGAATTACAGCTACGATCTTCGGAAGATGAGTCTACATGCAATAACGAATTATGCCCTTGCCAATCAGAATTCCATCCTCTAACCTTTGAGAAGTGAGCCCTCTTCATTAGCTTGCTTTAGTTGCTGTTTGTCTAGTGGTGACTGAAGCAGTAGTACTGCATTCCAAGCAACACTGCAATTAGGTTCATAAGGACGACATGCGACTCACCAAGTTGTGATCCATAGGTTAATACTAATCTGGCAACAAAGATTAGTTACACCAGTAATCATGAATGTGTCTGTAATTTTGACCTGACATGCATCAACTTAAAAGGCCTTTGGTGCTAATTCTAATATATTTGATGGGGTGGTACGGTGGCGCAGCGCTGGAGTTACTGCCTTACAATGCCGGAGGGTTTGATCATGTTCTCAGGTGCTGTCTGTACGGAGTTTGTACGTTCTCCCCGTGACCTGCGTGGGTTTTCACCAATATCTTCGGTTTCCTCCCACAGTCCAAAGACGTTCAGGTTTGTAGGTTGATTAGCTTGCTGCAAATACAAAATTGTCCTGTGTAGGGTAGTGTTAATGTGAGCGGATCGCTGGTCGGTGTGGACTCGGTGGGCCAAAGGGTCTGTTTCCGCACTGTTCAGCTAAACTAAACATTACCCAGAGGGAAGGTACACAAAAATGCTGGAGAAACTCAGCGGGTGCAGCAGCATCTATGGAGCGAAGGAAATAGGCGACGTTTCAGGCCGAAACCCTTCTTCAGAGGGATTCTTGCAGCCAAGATCTCCAGTTTCCTGCCCCACTCCAAAGACTTACAGGATTGTAGGTTAATTGGTTTTGGTAAAAAATTGTAAATTGTCCCTAGTGTGTAGGATAGTGTTAGTATACGGGGTGATCGTTGGTCGGCGCGGACTCTGGGCTGAAGCGCCTCTTTCCACGCTGAATTTCTAAACTAATATATTTGGACGACTGTTTTAGTTTTGTCTTTGCAGATAAGTAGATGTAATGCTGATGCTGTTTCTTTCGCAGTATACTCTACAGAAGTTACAGCACCCATTGGAGCGACAAGAAGGTTTCAATCTACAAGCCTTTAAGTCAGATGGTGAGTCTTGAATAGTTTTGGTTTGTCATCTTTATCTTCTAAAGCTATTCTTGAGTTACCCATGGATATGCCCATGGATATCTTTTGTAGGGTAAAATTATTTTGAGTACTTCCATTCCCATGTGTTTATTCCATGTCATCAGCAAATTTGATTTCTCCGTTCAAACCTGTCATGGTTTTGGTCTCTGGCATGGTGCCAGGGCCTCGTGCACCACCAGAGCTTTGCATTGTCTTTCCCGTGATCGATCAGTTCAAGAATAGTCATCTCTCTGAAATGCAGCAGATTTTGCCTTAACGTTTTGCTTGGTTGTATCTGCAGCCTGTGGAATTTCCAATGATATTAAACGAGTCATAGAGGCAATGAAACTGGACGGGACACTGAGAAAATGCACTGAGGAACCAGAAGAGTAAGTAGAGTGCAAAGCAAAGACTAAGTCTAAAGACAATATCCTAAGCACAAAGCCATGCTGACTATCCGTAATCATTCCTTGCCTTTCCAAATGCAGATATATCTTATCTCTCGGGATCCCCTCCAGGAACTTTCCCACCACTGATGTTAGGCTCCCCAGCCTGTACTCCCTTGCCTGTCCTTGCCGCCTTTCATAAATAAAGGTGCAACCATTAGCCACCCTGCAGTGTACCGGTACTTTGCTCATGGTTAAGGAGGATATAAGAAGTTCCAACAATTTCTTCCTTTGTTTCCCACAATGTTCAAGGATGCCTTTAGTCAGGCGCTGGGGAGGTTTCCAGCTTGAGGCACCTTAAGGCTGCCAACACACCTCCTGTAATATCGATATGTTTCAAGACATAATTGTTCCCCTCACTGATATCCCTCACTTCCTTGCCGTGCACAATAAATACAGACGAGAAGTCTACATTTTAACACCTCACCCATCTCCTGTGGCTCCACAAATTGGAAATCACACTAATCCTTGAGGGGACTTATTCTCTCCAGAGTTATCCTTTTGTTAATATATTGTAGAAAGCTGGAGTTCTCTTTACCTTAACTGCCAAGGTGATCATGTGTCCACTTTTTGCCTTCCTGATTTCCTTGTGTGTATTCCTGCAATCCTTGCATTCAAGGGATCTACTTGATCCCAGCTGCCTGCACCGACACATGCTGCTTTCTTTTTCCTGACCAGATCCTCAAACCTTCTTGCCAGTTAGGGATCCCTAATCCCACCAGATTTCCCCTTAATTATATGAGGACCATGTTGGCCCTAGCTCATGTTTAAAAGCCTATGCAGTTAGATGTCCCTTTCCCTGCAAACAGCCTCTCCCATTCAACCCTGTCTAATGCCATCTAAATTATTTTTGCCTCAATTTAGGACTAACTTGTGAACTAGTCCAGTCATTTACCCTAACTATGATTAAATCCCATCAAAGTGATTAACCCTTTGTTTATTTCTACCTCGTAGAAACAGCCTGTCTAAATACTGCTGCGATGTTCTCCCCAGTCAAAAAAGCAAATCTCTCTCCTGTCTGCAATATCTGTAGCCCAGCACATTGAGCTGCCAGCCCTGAACATAGCTCAACCATGCTTCCATAATAGCTGTAATATCACAATCCTATGTGCCTACCCATTCCCTGAGTTCATCTGCCTTGCCTGTCAAGCTCCTTGCATTAAAACAATTGCAATTTAGTTTTATCAGGCATTCCTCGCCTTCATTCCTGCCCCTTGACAACTCAACTTGCTTGGACTTTTTCATCTGTCCGTATACAAAAATCACTGCAAGTAAACCAATTCTGCAAATAGAGGCACAAAGCCTGTCTGAAGAAGGTTCTTCTGAACGAAGACAGGTCCCGACCAGAAACGTCACCCATTCTCTTTTTGTCCAGAGATGCTGCTTGACCCGTTGAGTTACTCCAGCACTTTGTGTCTATCTTTGGTATAAACCAGCATCTGTTCTTTGTTTCTCAATTCTGCAGATAATTAGGCAAGTTTTATTGCAAGGAGATTTATGTATGAGGAAATTTTATTCTAATTATATGGCCCCACAGAGACTGCTGTTGACGTATTGGTTATTGGCACAACCTAGCAATTAATATATTTACAACAGAGGGAATACAATGAAGGTTCATCAATTTAATTCCTGATGTTGGGGTATTCTCATAGGAGGGGAGGTTAAGCAGTCTGTGCCTATTCTTTAGTCCAGATAATATTTAAATTTTTTTAAATGTTAACATACTTGAGAGGGTAAATACAGGGATGATATTCCTTCTGACTGGGATGTCTAGACCCAGGAGTTACCGTCTCAACATGAAATATATTTTATTCAGGACAATGATACCAAAAAGGTTTTCACCTAGAGGGTCGTGAATCTTTGAAACTTTCTACCGAAGACAGCTTTTGGAGTAATTTAAGGTGACGGGTATTAGATGTTTGGAATTTGAAGATAGACACAAAGCAAATCAGTGAATCAGGCAGCATCTCTGGAGAAAAGGAACAGGTGACGTTTTGGGTCGGAACCCTTGTGAAAGGTCTGGATGTTTGGATATTATGGAAATTGAAGGATATGTACTTAATGCTGAGGTAAAAGATCACGTGGGTATAGAATGAAAGAGTGGGTACGAGGGGGCCAAATGGCCTACTTCTGTGATTTATCTTCCCTGCCTGAATGCGGGGTTACAGCCAGCTCTGCTGCTCATCAGTAGGAGATATAGGAATGGCTTATTGATGTTCAAGCTACGCCTACATTTCCCATGGTTAGGATCAGACGCTCTATGTTGCTGCACTTGGGATTGCACTTTCTTAGAAATGCAGCTGAGCACTATCATATCCTCCCTTTAGTAATTATTTTCACCAGGCCAAACCTCAGTAAATGCTGTCGAACTGTTGCCATGTTACTGTGTATGTTCTATTTGTTTGCAGTCTTTCACTGCCAGAGTTCAGAGTTGCTCCTGCAGTTGTGTATCGCCTCTGTTGCTGCCAGTGAATAGTGCACGTGTCAGCAATCTGCTTGTGGGACAATATTTGTGACCATGATGTTCTTTATCTCTCAGTGTTCCTCCTACACCAGAAACAGAGACATTGATGAAGCAGCTGAAGAATGACATCTCTAGGTAGGAATGTGAGCTCTTGGCTGTGAGTTGATATTGAATGACAGGAATTTGGAGATTTGATTAATAACATGGATATTTTTCCATAACTGAGTACTTAGTCTAGAGCTACCACCTTGGAGGGCATCTACCACAGGCGGTGCCTCAGGAAGGCCCTCAGCATCCATAAGGACTCATCACACTCCTGCCACGGTCTGTTTCAACTACTTCCCTCCGGCAGACGTTACAAGGCCTTCTACGCCCGAACCTCCAGACTCAAGAACAGTTTTATCCCAAGAGCTATAGCGGCTCTGAACCGGCCCTAATGAGTGCCCCCCCCACCCACTCCCTTTGGACAGTCTCCCTCAGATGGTCACGTCAATCAATTCAGCTTGCTTATTTATGTATTGTATTTATTTACCTTTCTTGTACATCAGTGGAGCTGCACACTAAATCTCGTTGCACTGACGTGCAATGACAATAAAAGATATATTATTATTATTATTAATGCCACAAGTATGTTAATTTTGCTTCTCTAAAAGAAAACCAACCAATTATTCTGGTCGGCCGTTGGGAAAGGTGCAAAGATCCCTGAGGATGCAGAGGAACAATAATTAGAAAGTTTCCAGGGGAAAGTGAAGTTGGTTCCAAGATTGGCTTCAAAGTTGGTTCATTTTTCTTGGCACAAACATAGAAAATAGGAGCAGGATTTGGTACTTTGAGCTCTCTGTAGTGTTGGAGTTATACAGCATGGAAACAGGCCCTTTGGCCCAACTTGTCTATGCTAACCAAAGTGTCTTCCAAACCTCATCCCATTTGTCTGCACTTAACCCACGTCTATCAACCCATTCAAAGGTCGTTCAAGCATTGTAACTGTACCCACTTCTACACTTCCTCCAGTAAAATGGTTAAAAGATTATAGAATAAAGGAGAAGTCAGGGAATGGGCACCAGCAAATATTTGAACAGCTATTTCCTAAAGCTCGGCAGAAATTAATCCCAATGAGACAGATGAGCCATTAGAAATTAACAAAGGAGGATTAGGAAAATATTAAATTAAAAAATAGAGCATAGAAAGTATAAAAAATGTTCCCAGATGATGGAGGATTTTTCAGGCATCAGCAGTGGAGCGCTTCAAAACAAATCAAGAGGGAGAAAATTGATTAGGAGTAAACTGGCAAATAAAGCAAAGTTTTTATGGGAATAGAAAACGGCAAAGGGCAGCCAAGTTCAAGTCCGTTGAAGAGTGAAATGGTGGAATTGGTAATATAAAGCACGTATTTTAAACCAGGGCTTGCATCAGTCTTCACAGGACATTGAAAACCTCGAAGATAATAAATGAGTTGGTTTCAAATACGAGGGATGAACGTAACAATCCCCATCTTGAGAGACAAAATATTGGACAAAGCACTGAGACTAAAGGCAGCCAGGTCACCAGGTTTACTTCCAAGGATTTTGAAGAGAGTGGCTGTAAAGATGGTCGAACCATTGGATGATGTTTTTCAAAACTAACCATGTTGCTGAATGGTACCAGTAAATTGCAACACTGCAAGTGTGATGCTCTTGCTCCAAAGGAGAGGGAGACAATAAGCAGGAAACTATAGGAAAATATCCATTGTTGCAAGATGCTGGAGTCTCATCAAGGAAGAAATAGCTAGTGTGTAGGAAGGAACTGCAGATGCTGGTTTACACCGAAGATAGACACAAACTGCTGGAGTAACACAGGCAGCATCTCTAGAGAGGAGGAATGGGTGAAGTTTCGGGTCGAGACCCAGCCCGAGGTTTGAAGAAAGGTCTCGACCTGAAACGTTAACCATTCCATCTATCCAGAGATGCTGCCTGGCCTGCTGAGTTACTCCAGCTTTTTGTGTCAATCTTCGGTTTAAACCAGCACCTGCAGTTCCTTCCCGACAGCTATCTTGTACCATTATGTATATTGCTGCCTTCCGTATATGCTGGGGACTCTGCCTTGAAGGCCAGCTTCCTTTGAGAGTGGCCTGAAGCTAAGTCCTCTACATAAGCCTTTCAAAACTTAACTATTCGTGGCAAAATAGTCACGGTATTAGTGCTGAACGCAGCATCCATTTTAAATGTGCCAAAAATGCATTCTAGTCAATTTCCAAGGCATTGATGTCTAAATCAATAAGTTGTTGGTTCAAGTCTCTATGGATAAAAATATCTAAGCTGTCAAAATGGTACTGCATTGTCAAGGCAGTTGTGGATTTGATGTTAAACAAAAGATTTGTCTATTCTCTCAGATGGACCAAAAAGATACTGTGGCACTTTTCAAAGGATGCCAAGAGTTTTCCCAAGGCCCTTGCCAATATTTATCCCTTGAATAACAATTTTAAGCAGACTATCTAGTCCAGACAACCTGCAGAGAGCCAACAGCCATTGCTGAAGCCCAGCATCTGAGGTGTAGTGTTGTTTGGGTCAACAGTGCCAATACTGTTCTGCCATGGCATTGTTGGCCTTCGTTTAAAGATGATCTTGATGCTCAACACAGCAGTTCCTTACAAAGTGGAGTTGTATTTCTAACTGAGTTTTAGCAAAACAGGAAGTGGCTCTTTTCAAGATATATTGACATTTATGAGACTAACATTAAAATGCTGCTTCTTTCTCTCCTTACCCAGCTGCTTATTCGATATTCCTTCACCCCTTAACCAACCAACACCCCCCCCCCCCCCCCCCCCCCCAATTCACAGAATCCTTCAAAACTTTGTGGTTTTGTAATGATGTTAAAAGAGCTGTATTCTCAGCTCTTTCAATAGACAATAGGTGCAGGAGTAGGCCATTCGGCCCTTCGAGCCAGCACCGCCATTCATTGTGATCATGGCTGATCATCCCCAATCAGTACCCCCCCTCCCCCCCCCCCCCCCCGTTCCTGCCTTCTCCCCATATCCCTTGACCCTGCTATCTTTAAGAGCCCTATCTAGCTCTTTCTTGAAAGTATTCAGAGAACCGGCTTCCACCGCCCTCTGAGGCAGAGAATTCCACAGACTCACCACTCTCTGTGAGAAAAGGTGTTTCCTCGTCTCCGTTCTAAATGGCTTACCCCTTATTCTTAAACTGTGGCCCCTGGTTCTGGACTCCTCTTTCAGTATTGTAGCTGGGCCACCAAGGCCAAAGTGGTTTAGAACTCTGGATGATCTCATCCTACTTTAAGAGTCGCCGCTCTACTGTGTGTTTGTGGAGATATTGGACGTCACGTGATCTGGAGCTCAGTTAAGTGATGTCCTGTGGATTATTGCCAGGATGCAGGGTAATGGAGGAAGCCCTGTGTTCCACTGGGTTGTTATTTGGAGAATGCAAAGGTGTCTCTGTCTCACTTCTAAACAGCGTTTTCTGATGCTGATCCCCAGGTCCAGTAATGAGCAGGGAGAAGGCATAAACGCAGTCACCTTTTCTGTAATTATAATGCTAAATCTTAATGATTTAAAAAATGTCTTGCTAAATACTGGCTGGGTATGTTTGGAAAATTTTTATTACCGGTAATTTAGTTTAGCTAATTGAAAATGTCTCTGCAGGTTAAATGCTGAGTGTGAATCTTGGAACCAGCTGCTGGAAACCTATCAACAAGAGGCAGAGCGAGCAACCAAGTAAGTTGCTACTGCTGATTTTCTGGGTGTTTGATGCACGTGCCTCCTCACATTGCACAACTTTCAATGAATCTGTTCAGAACCGCAGCGATGCAAGAAATAAAAGGAGACCATGCTGGAGGTGGATCATCACGCCAAGCTTTACAACCTTTTTCCGATTGTAGTTATTGTGTAAACTATGCCATTGGTACTGTGTGCAAGGTAGCTTGTAATTCCCATTCACTTTGGACCAGTTCCAGGTGGACTCGGTGACAATGTGATTTTGTGAAAGCCTATCCTTGGCGGCCACTTCAATGCAGTGTTGAGTGAGTGCTGCAATATTGGCAACGGTATATTTTCACGTGGTATCGAACTGAGCACCTGTCTCTGTGGAAGAGGGCACAGTAGATTCAAAGGGAGCCCTGCGAGAGAGCAGCCATTATTTAGCTCTCAACCAAACTCAGTAAATATCTGACCAATGCCTTTATGCTTGTGGTACTGGAGCATTTTCAAGGCGACAACCTTTTGAGATTGATACACAGTGCTGGAGTAACTCAACGAGTCAGGCAGCATGTCTGGAGAAAAAGGATGGGCGACGTTTAGGGTTGGGGTCCTTCTTCAGACTGAAAGTAAGAGGTTGTTGGTGGGGAGGGGGTGGGGTGAAGAACTGTTGTGAGAAGAGACCAGGACTAATCAGGGCCGGCCACAAATGACCTCAGGCACGGCGGTATCCTGGTAGGTCCATTGTTGACCAGCCTTTTTCTCTGCCTGACCCGCTGAGTTACTCCAACATCTTTGGTATAAACCAGCATCAGTTCTTTGTTCCTACAACCTTGTGAGATTACTTTCCTACTTCCCCAATTTCCTTCTGAAGAATGTACAGTTCTATTTCTGCTTCATCATACTGTTCTAAGTATGAAGAAATAGATGCCATTCCACCCTTATGGCACTGTAAATTGAAATCTAGCTGGTGCTCCTACTCATAAGTTCTTGGAGCAGAATTAGGCCACGGTCCATCAAGTCTACTACGCCATTCAATCATGGCTAATCTTTCCCTCTCAACCCCATTCTCCTGCCTTCTCCCCATAAACCCTGACGCCCTGTCAAGAAGAATTCCTTCACTCCATAGATGCTGCTGCACCCGCTGAGTTTCTCCAGCATTTTGTCTACCTTTGATTTTCCAGCATCTGCAGTTCCTTCTTAAACACAAGAATCTGTCAATCACCACTCCCTCATGAACTAAATACAAAAATCCAAAAAGTTTGCTGGCTGGGTTTGGCTTGTGTGGTTATTTCGTTATTACAGCCCACCAGTTGGTTGCTGCCGTGTGATGTGAGTGATTGCAGTTAAACCCTGATAAAGGGGAACTGGTAAAAATGCTCTTTCAGTGAATGTCAATGGTGTAATAATCAGTTACGTTAATTCGGTGTCAGTATTTGGGAGCCAATTGTATTCACTGATCCAAAAGAGTGATCATGCACGATGTGCAGGTTTTGAAAAAAATGACAAAAGATCTTTAAATGAACCTCCAGAGTGCAGGACAAACTGGATCTGGTGATTGGCATCTGATGATTAGCATTCAAATCTAATGTTTAAGTGATCATTTAATTTCAGTGAATTGGAACAAAGGAAAGTGACAGGAGCGAGGTTAGAGCCAATCCCTGAGATGGAGAATTCGCAGATGGATGTGATTGGAAGTAAACCAGATTATCAGCACATTCTGGATCAAGATGTTCTGACGTTTCAGAGCATGGAATGCACGGTGAGTGGATGGGTTGAGGTTGAAGTTGGTGCGGAAGGGATGGAGGGGGTGGGTCAAGTGCATGAGGGTTGGTGGGAAATGGTGCAATAGCAGTGGTAGATTCGGGTGGATTGGGTGAGAGGGTTGTGGGCACAGGACTGAGGAAATCATTACCATTACCCTAAATCTATGTCTCTGATGTGGGAAAATGTTTCCTGCAATCCACCCCTCTTAATTTTAAGTATCGCAATCGTCCCTTCTTAACCTTCTCTGATCCAGGGAAAACAGACCTTGCCTCTTCTCATAACGGAAACAGGCCAGCCCAGTTGAATCTCCTCTGCACATCTTTCCTCGACTTCCAGAAGTGCATGCAGTATTGTAGCTGAGGTCTGACCAATGTTGGATGGAGACCAAATTTGAATATTTTTTCCTTTGGTCACTGCTGGATTTGAAGGCATTGAGTAAACAGATCTGTGTTTAAGAAGGAACTGCAGATGCTGGAAAATCAAAGGTAGACAAAAGTGCTGGAGAAACTCAGTGGGTGCAGCAACATCTATGGAGCGAAGTAAGCAGATCTCTTAAGTCAGGCGTAAGAATCGGTGTCCAACCTCTCTTCCAGCTTGAAGAAGGGTCCTGATCTGAGACGTCACCTATCCATGATCTCCAGAGATGCTGCCTGACCCACTGAGTTACTCCAACACTGTCTTTTTTTGTAAACCAGCATCTACAGTTCCTTATATCTATCTCTTTTGAGCCATTGTTTCCCATGAGAAAGTGCCAACTCCTCCTGCAGGGATGAGTCTGGGAATTCTGGTAATGGGAACTAAGCTCCTCTGCCGCTTTAGAAGAGCAAGGTTTACAGCTTTATCCTGATTTATTAGATAGCCCTCTCATTCTTTGGATTGCAGGCGTAAAACCTTGCAGCAGAGCTTTGAGCTTCCCCCTATCTCTTCATCATAGTGGCATAAGTTCCGTCCACCTTTAAGATTGCCTCTGGGCTAACACACTCTCAATTCAGCCAATATGGGATCTCAAGCAATTTATTGTCCTTGCATCAGACAAATGTGGCAGTCATCGAATTATTGCCTGCTAATGTTCCCCAGCATGGGTGGCAATGTTCGGCCCAAGGCAGGCTTAAGCACAGGACTAGTTGACACTATAAGCTTGCAGAGCATATATCTGTTTTCAGACACTGATTAACCCCATAAGCAACACAACTGGCTGGCATCAGCACATTCACAAATAGCCTTGAGGAACATGGCAGGGGAAGAGGTGGTGGCCATCTACCATTACCCCCCTGCTCATGGTTGAGTGGGGACATTTAGGATTATTTGCTGTGGGCTTTTGCAGATCTCTACATCTTGTTTTCATTTAGTAATTTAGCATTTTCATTTAGTAGTGAGTGTGTTGGAGAGACTGTCATGTTTGTGATGTTAAATCTGAAGTTCTTATTCTGAAATACATGGTTAGATCAGGGGTTATGGGGAGAAGGCAGAGAAGAAAAGCTAGATCTGCCATGATTGAATGGTAGAGTAGACTTGATGGGCCAAATGGCCTAATTCTGTTCCTTTCACTGAAGTTTCATCGGTGCTTGAGGATAACTGAAATGGATCTGAATTCTAATCTCTCAGGTAGACCAGCTGCAGCAAACCATGGACCTTATTACAACAGCCAAACGGAAATGGGATTCTTCCCTTCAGTTCATATCCAAAGAACTGGGTGAGTTTATTCACTGCTCCGTGCCCTCTCTATCCTCAGCACCTTCTGAAACCTCCTCTAAACACAAGCAAAGGGGCCGACCTGCTCAGTCACCAGTTCCCTTGCTTGGATCACCAGGGTTTGAATAAGGAAGCACAATCATCCTGGCAATGTCCAAGCACATCTTCCCTGTCCTTCAGAGAGCAATTGTACCTCCTGTGATCAGGGTTCTGAATACATTGATGTGTCCCAGACTGTGAGCCCTTTACCAAGTGAATACATCAGCTATAGTTTCAGTATAAACCACAGTTTGGATCCTTATTCTGAGCTGCCAAGAAGATAAGGTTTATTATCAGTGTGATAAATTCTTTAGTCTGTATTCTGTTATGTGGAACCTTGCTTTCATGGTTCATGGAAACTGCTTTTCACAAACTCATTGGTGAAGGCTTTACATGAAAGATCACCAGAGGACTTTTAGACTTTAGAGAAACAGCGTGGAAACAAGCCCTTCAGCCCACCAATTCCGCGCCGACCATCATCACCACACTAACCTACACACACTAGGGACAGTTTTACAACTTACCAAAGCCAATTTACCTACGAACCTGTACGTCTTTGAAATGTGGGAGGAAACGGAGCACTCGGTCATAGAGGATCGTACAAAATCCGTACAGACAGCACCCGTAGTCGGGATTGAATCCAGTTCTCTGGTGCTCTACAGCAGCAACTCTACCACTGTGCCGCCCTTTGCTTTCTTCAGTCCCACAGTGACGATAGGAGGGAGGGATCCAGTTGTCCTTTCACTCATTCTCTAGGTTCAGACGATCTGAGCTGGAGAGCAAGACGTGCTTCTGTCCATGACTGAGGGGAAAAGTAAGCAGCTGATGTGTTACTGTTGTAGGCAGCTTGACCAACACATGACCCCAAGGCAAACTAATTGTTCTTTTCTCTGCAGCGTCCCAAGCTTTTGAAGGGCTGGAAGAACTTCCACTACAGAAATTTCTAATGACCAAGAAGAAGTAATGGAGGACAATGATGTATCCATCAACAGACTGAGTGGAAACCATCCCAGAGCCCAAGACTCAAGCACATGGTTGGGTTCTTTAACTTTTGCTCAGGGTTTTACTTGAGATTAATGCTTTCTGCTGACGTTAAAGGGACTGGCACTCTTTCCCCCAGATATTCCTCTGGTTAGGGCTGAGGCAAGGAATGCAGTCTGTCTGAAGTCAGTGCAGAGCAAGGAAGCAATGGTGTGGGCCTAGATCACTGACTGCGAGTGGATAACACTGGGTGGTCTGACTGGGCTGGTGAAGAACAGTCAATGTACAATGTGCCTGGGAACCAACAACTTCAGAGCAGAGGCAGATCCAAGAAAGGGTTGATGCTGGTACAATGTAAAACTGTCCCTTTTTAATATGGTACCATTGTTTTTTATTCGGCTTCCTGTATAATGCAGCATAAGATGCTGTTTTAGTCAGAAATATGAGTGGTGTGAACTTGCTGCAACCTAGGCTACTACATTACAAACTGAATGGGGGATGTCAGGGCTCGTTACTGCAAGCACTGTCAATCCAATGGCTACTTGCGTCTCTCCTCAGTGGCCAGCATTGTATGTACACTAAGTGCCAGGGAACTATGAATGAATTGGGCATCTCCATACTTACCGATGAGGAATTGCTTGAAAGCAATCCCTGGCTGACGGATTCAGGTATTGAGAGGTTTGTGTGTGTGTTTAGCATCATTTAAAGCTAATAGCACATCAACAGGAAGAGTTGATCTTTATTGCCAGAGTGCACCCATCTTGTTCTAATTATAATTGTGTCCTGGTGACACATTAGGAATACTGGATAGATCAGGTCTCTCTGACCAAGAAAGGATATTCTTGTGATTGAGGGAATGCAGATTGGACCTTTATTCGCTGGAGTTCAGAAGAGCGAACATTTTGAAAAGTACAAAATTCTTACCAGCTGATAAAGCAACATGTTCAAGACAAGAGCTAAAGGTGATGGGTCAGAGCGGGAGGCCCCAGTGGGGAGTGTGCTGTTCTGTTTAAATTCTGCCTTGCTCCCTTCATCCTTGCCAGGACTGTCCAATCCACTCTTTTAACTCAGCGGAGAGATGGACTTTGAGTCACCCATTCCTTCTCTCCAGGGATGCTGCCTGCCCTGCTGAGTCACTCCAGCATTTAGTGTCTACCTTCAATTTAAACCAGCATCGGCAGGTCCTACATCACTCTTTATTTAATACTAATGCAAGAGTATTTTTAGTTCTTACATAAGATATCGCATTGAGATTTATATCAACTCTGATTTGTGGCAAAAGAAACATTTTATTCTGTTTCATGTTAACCATACAAATAAAAACGCAATACACCTCTTCCTTAACATGTTTTTTTTTCTCCAAATTGCTATTGAACTGTTAACATGGTACATACATGGTTTGAAGGAAAAGTTTGCAAAGGCATGAACCCATTCCAGTAACTGAGAAAGGACCCAGCGTGCGTGTAGTTACATCCTAAAAGTGTAAAAAGCAAGTTTAATATCTTTAAAAAATAAAATTTAATACAATAGAATTCTATTTAAACAGATGTCTGGGGGCAACAATTCTCATTTCAGCTTAGTCCATTTCTCACCCCCCCCCCCCATAAAAAACACCACGGGGTGGGGGGGGGAATATGAAAAACAAATTTTCAAGTGGAAGCAATTTATAAAATAACAGGGCTGTCATATTTATGATCTCAATCGATTGCAAAAAATACCACCCATTCCCAAAGTCAGGATATACTTGGAAAACTGAACATTGAACACTTTTCTTGCTGGTCAGTCAGTGAAATTCCACTGAGAAAACACCTTTTGTTAAAAATATTACCAACTCCTTCAACCTGATTGAAAAACAGACTAATGTTGACACAGTAACCCTGGTATTTATATCATTAAATCTTTTCCCCATCCATCTGTATAAACAGAAATCACTTGTATTTCGCATTGGGAATTGATGTGTGGTCGTGGATCACAATCACAGATTGGACTTTTACATTGCTTCATTCTTACATTGAAATAAAATAATCAGGACTGTCGGACTTTTTCGGCAGACAGGTTGGAAAGGGCACGCCACTGTTAGACATTAATATGAAACATTGTAAACAGAGGGCATGTGCAGCACACACAGTGATTGTAGTTTGATTTTTGTAGTCTTGTTTTAGTGGCAGACAGGCAAACAGCATCTTGCGGCGAGGTCTAAAGTGATCAGTGCGGATCTGGGAGTGCCAGCTGCCCCCTCCTGTGGTTGTCGGCTGTAACAGCAGCTTGTCCAAATGCTATGGTGTTCGCATTACATCAGAAAGATTTCCATCCGATTTGTACAAACCTTCTGCGTTGAAAACTACATTGAAAACCAATAAAAAGCTCCTCTAATTTAAAAATAACACGCAGAAGACTGTATTTTAAAGGCTTCAAAGTTTTTGGGAGCGACTGGCTGTTTTTTGCTGGTCTCCCAGTAGTCCTGGATTTCCTGTTCCTTTTCACTCCTGCACTTTTGGCATTTTGCACACTGAGCTTCAGCAGTCTGTCCCTCAACTCAAATCCAAAGACAGCACAGATCACCTCGGACCAATGCACACAGTGACGCCGGCCTAAAGCTTCGTGGGACTGAATACATTCATAGCAAAACACGTAACATTCAGGGGCAGAAAGGAGTCCTGCAGCAGACAGAAAGCTCAGCTTCCACGCAATGTTCTTACAAAGGAGATCGGGAAGCTTTCTGGGACAGAGCCCTGTTGAAACTTCAACCAGTCACTTCTTTACATTTACAGTAACTGAGTCAGCGCGCTCACAGAGTAAAAATTACCTTTGGGATTTAGAATTTGTACAATAACATCAAATTTCAAAAGTTCAAACATCACAACCATCAAGACACAGAACGCCAGAAACAGAAGATTAAAAAAGTTAGTAAAGCTGAACCACGTGTACTTTTAGTGTGAGCGTCTGAATGTGATGGAGATTTTTGGTACAGGCGGTGTAGATTTGGATAGATATTAATTGCACACAGAGGCGACTACAAAAAGGGGTTGGTTTTCAGGAACGCCACAACTCCAGGCTTGCAAATAGATTTATAAAATTCCAATGAAAAAAACATAATTCCTGCAATCCTGACAGCACTTTACCTAAAGAGAACTTTTCCAACATTTCAAACAGTTATCGGTATGGTAGACCTCTATGTCCCAATTGAAAGAAATGTTTGGCTCCTGCTGTTAACTCTGACGTGTTGGGGCTTTATCATTCCAATAAATGTCCATAGTTCTCCCTTCCCACCCCTCACTGGAAACAAAAGGCCCTAGTTGGTACCAGGGCTCCAGAAAAGCAGGTTTTTGATAAAGCATAACTAAGGAATGGAATTACAGATTACATAAGGTCACAATAAGTAACAAAATCCATTCTTTTATTTTTCATTGTTATTCTCCGTTTTAAGAAAACATGAATTAAAGGACTTTGGCCATTGTTAACATTCACACTGTGCAGAACAGCAACAGCTGTCAGCAGGTACAATGTCACCTCACTGCATCCACACTATCACACAGGCAAGTGCAGACTAGTTTAAGTCAGTCCAGTCACCAACAGAGACCTTCCACACAGCAACTGAGGTCGTTCCTTAAATTATTTTGCACAATGATTTATATTTATACTATAGCAGTCCATTTTGCTGAGACAGTGTCTGTACATGTTATTGAAACACCTGTTTCAAATACATTGGTGCTACTGGTGAAACATCCTTCATCCCACTGTAGCCAAGCTTGAAGATGAAATGATCCAAGGTCAGCCCTGAGAAATATTGTGTTTTCTAGCCAGATTCTGAGCTGATCTCTTAAAACTAGTACTAATATCTAGTCGGACACTAAGACTAACACGTCAGTCTGCATTAGTTTATTAGATCAGCATGCCCTAACACAATCGCATGGTCAGTGTAGGGTTCAATGTCTGTTTCTGCAGTCACTTCAACCTATAAAATAAACACAGCTAAACACTGCTCAGTAAGAGCGGGAACTTTGAAAAGCAGGAATAAGTTGGGCTTTACTTTCATGCATCAGACTGTTAAAATAACCTTTTCCTAACACAGCTGACTGGTGAGGCTGAGTTAAAACAAACATTGCAACACAGATTGAAGGGACAGATAGGTTAAAACTCACAAATGTAACATCGTGACTAAAGTATGAGAAGGTCTAGTGTGTATTGCTGAGAGGTAGTGTGTAAGCACTGTAACCTAGACAGGAAGCATTCCTCGATTGGTTTCAAAAGGGTTTTACAGTGAGGTAATTGGGCTGCACTCAATTGTGTGAAAAATGTATAAATACCTTTTCTTGTCATACTATATTTACATATAGGTGGCAGGGAGCTTCTACCCAGGTAAGTATCCCAAGATCCTTCTAATGAAATCAGGTTGGAATCACGTTCTTCTCATCCAACAGGCCTAGTGAATTGAAAACCAATGGGAGTAGATGACCACTGACTACTCATCAGTTGGAGGTGTCGGAGTTGACACTACCAGGTCCTCCAGTGGGAGAAGTCACAGAAGATGGGGTAGTAGCATCCTGCCAGCTGCCATTAACCTGAGAGAGAAAGAGAGTGATCAAAGTCAATGTCCATCCCATTTTCCTTATCATATATCTACACACTGTAACTGACTCGATTGTAATCATGTGTTGTCTTTCTGCTGACTGGATAGCACGCAACAAAAGCTTTTCACTGTGACAATAAACTAAACTAACTTCTTTTCAGATCCATATGGAACTGGCAATAACTGAAGCCTTAAAATGGTGCCCAACTCAGTTTGAAATAAGCCTGTACCCCACTGCACGTCTCGACCCATGTTACTAGGTCCATATTATGTCCTAAACACAGAGATCATCTTAATAACACTCAAGAAGAATCAGAAGAAATGCTGCTGCTGATTCCTTCTCCTTGCTAAAATTTACACTCCTAAGAAGTCATCAATGTGAAGCCAACCTTCCTATGGCATCAGAGTGCTGGCAAACTAACTTCACACCGGACCTGGGATCTATCAGCACTTATTCATAATAATGACCTGAGGAGAGGAAAATAAAGTTACATGAGAAACAAACGCCCACAAATGTGGCAGAATGAATTTCCACTTTGTCTGTATAAGGTACACAATCCTCCAACACAGCCTTGCAGGTGGCCAGTATTCCTTATGGTTTGTTTAATATTTTGCCGTCTGATGGCTGTAAGAATCAGGCTGGTAACAAACCACAAGAGCAGTGTTTGAACTGGAGGGGAAACTTTTTCACTCAGAATGGTAGATATATGGAAAGCTGCCAGAGGGGGTAGTTGAGTCAGGTACTATAACAACAGTTAAAATACATTTGGACAGATACATGGGCTTAGTGGGATATGGGCCAAACGCACGCAGGCGGGACATGGGGCATCTTGGTTGGCATGGGCAAGTTGGGCCTAAGGGGCCCATTTCCGTGCTGTGTGACTCTACGACAATGACTTGGTGACATGGACATGGAGTGTGTGGCCTATCCTCGCATATGCCCCAGTTAAATAATCAGCAATTGTATGGTGCAATACACAAGGTGCTGGAGTGAATGAGAGAGGATAGAGATGACAGAAAGATATGAGAGTGTCCGGGAGAATGTGGGGTTGGAGACAGGATGGGATTGTAAAGCACCAGGAAAGAGGCGGGAAGAGAATAAAAGGAAGTGAAGAGTGGATTGGAGAAGAGGTGGGAGAGAGGAGTGGAAATGAAGAGTGGATGAGAGAATAGTGGGAGGGTACACAAGGGAGAAGGTGGGGCAGAAAGAGAAAAATGTGGGTGAGAGAATTGAAAAGGTTGGGAGAAAGGAAGGAAGTGCTGGGGCAGAAGGGACAAGAGAAAAAAGGGGAGGGGGAATAAATATGGAAGAGAGTAAAGTTGGGAGGGAGGGAGGGAGAGGGATGGGGAGGGCTCTGAATGGGAGGGGAATAGGTGAGGAAGAGTGAACTCAAGAGGAAGCAACTTTCAGCATGTTAAACTATTGATTTCTGCTCATCAAATGGTCACATTTATGCATTCATATTTGATATCCTATTTTGAACTATTAGGTTTCAAGATTTGCTCTTTGATTCATAAATTCTGAATGGTTTAAGCAATCTTTAAGATTCTGAAAGCTACACAAGGGGGGCTCAGAGGAACTGATGTGTTCATTCAGGTCAGGATTTGGGAACTCACTGCCGTTTGCTGCTGAGGAATTTTATAATAACTCAATTTCTTTGACAAGTGCTGTCTTTTCTCATTGGATGAATTAGTTACAAGCTCCACGGGATATTTCAATAGTAAGTTCAGCGTAGTACGAATCAGACCTGCTGTCTAATTGGAAGGATGTTTACAGTGTGAAGGGAATGACTACATTCATAACATTAATTCTAGAGTGTTATGTCATAAGTTATAGGAGCAGAATTGGGCCATTCGGCCCATCAAGCCTACTCCGCCATTCAAACATGGTTGATCTATCTTTCCCTCTCAACCCTTTACCATAATAGCTGACACCCTTACTAATCAAGAATCTATCTATCTATCTCACCTTTAAATATATCCATTGATGGCCTCCACTGCCGTCTGTGGCAATGAATTCCACAGATTCACCACCCTCTGACTAAAGGAATTCCTCCTCATCTCCTTTCTAAAGGTACATCCTTTTATTCTGAGGCTATGACCTCGGGAACTAGACACTCCCACTAGTGGAAACATCCTCTCCACATCTACTCTATCCAGGCCTTTCACTATTCTGTAAATTTTAATAAGGTACCCCCTCATACTTCTAAACTCCACCGAGTACAGGCCCAGTGCCGTCATATGTTAACGCATTCATTCCTGGGATCATACTCCTAAACCGCCTCTGGACCCTCTCCAACACCAGCATATCCTTCCTCAGATATGGGGCCCAAAACAGCTCACAATACTCCAAATGTGGTTTGAATAGTGCCTCAGCATTACATTGGAGAGCTGGCTGCTCGGGCACGCTGAGATAAACTGATGCAGGACATGGCCAATGTCCAGGCTCACACGTCACTCTGTGAAAGGGCAGTGCTTAGTGCAAGCCACTGGAGGCAGAAGCCATTTCAAAGGTTTAGGAACGTTGGAACTTGCCATAGCAGAGCACAGAAATGAACAGACACTAAAGGTTCACAACCAAAGACAACACGTATGAGGTTGAGGTCAATCAACATATCATCAAACTCCAGCTAACAACTATAACGCTAGCCTCACACACTGCTCTGTACTCACCACCAACAATCTATCAGTCGTCACTTCTGCCTAACATTCACATCCTCAGCACATCTTTACACACACTAAGACTCTGACCACATCTGATAGCCAGATGTTGAGCCATCACTAAGATACACTGCAACATGTTCCCGAACGCACCACCAACACCACTCACCGAAGATGATACATAACAGATGCCAGCAACAGTAAACGGGCAGGAAACAAGTTTGCTTCCATTGGAAGAGCGAGAGTATGGGCAATATTTGGTGCCATTACCACTGATTCTCTCACTAATTTCTCATTTGTCACTTGCCCCTCATTGCACACTCTCTTCTGACGTAGAGGTTTGAGATGGTGTGTGCATGCTTGAGACCCCCTCCCCCTCTCTAATTCATCCTTGTATCTTCAGCAAAAAAACAAAATGCTGGTGAACTCAGCGTACCAGGCAATCTGCATGAAGAGAAATACACAGACAGCGGCTCGGTTAGGACTCTTCCTCCACTGATGGAGTGGAGGGGAGAAGGCTAGTAGAACGAGGGGAGAGTAAGGGACAGGGGCAAGAGCTGGCAAATCATAGGTGGATATATGGGGGAGTTGACTGACAGATTATTCAGAAGGGGGAAGGGAAGAGTGGAGATAATAACCAAGGCTGGAGGTGATAGGTGGAGAAAAGGATACAAATGGTGGAGAATCTGATCAGAAGTGAAGGTGAGTAGTGATTGCAGAACCCAAGGGAGCACTGTAGTAGGGAGGGTGGGCGATGTGGTAGTGGAAAGAAGGGGGTAGTGGAAAGAAGGGGGACAGGGACAGGCACACCTTCCTGTAGGCAGCAGGACAGGAGCAGCTGAGCTGGAGGACGGGTAATAATCTTGGCTACAAGTCAAAATATAATCTCACAGCTTCAAGGCCAAGGGCATAAAATAGGAATTAAAAGCTGACTCTTACGTCTATACGCCTTGGGGTGTACATCTGGCTTCCTGTCATATCATCACTGTATCCGCCTGTCTGGTGTATAACATGACGCAGGGAATCCACCTGAAGGACAGAACAAGTCAACTCATCAATATCTCCACTGATTGCTGAGTGAACGCTTCATATTACTGGTCTCAAATCTTCAACCAATCATTAGTTTCACGACAAATGCAAATGTTTTGTACTCCTTGTTGTCAGTGTGGTCTGTTATTGACAGGACATCTCATTTCTCAAGATCAATCACAACCTCAAATCAAAATGAGTTCTACATAATCTCTTCCCTGACGTGCTAAGGCTATGGATTGCACAGTATATTTCATTTGGTCGTTATAACTTTGGAGCAGGTAATTGAGAACATTGTGTTTGTATTTGACATGGATATGAAATAATAAAGAGTGAAAATTAGCGATGCGTAGACTTACAATATACAGCTTGAACGGGAAGCTGGAACCTAGAGGGATATTTCTCTGAATCGAGCGGCTTGGAGAGGTGGGTACATATACAACATATTAAATAAGGGGAAACTTGAAGGAATGAAAGATGATATTTGATTTGAACACTGAATTTCAGAGTTTAGCAGCAATTTATTTTGTCTAAAGATGATCTCTAAACCCTGTTTTGGAAATATATTAGCTGGATTTTCTCATTCAAATCTGTGCTCAACAGCAAACACCAGTACATTAGACTCTCCATATACATATGTTTGATAGCAGCAGTCTAGAACGGTGCACAGCATAGCATTTTGCCTGATTCTTGTGTAAGATTTCCAGGTAAAAATATTTAGAAACACAGAACAATCAGTTTTGCGCTTTAAACCCCCATTAAGTAGTGCCAAGATATCTCATTTAAACACAGTCATTATTAAGCTTCCTTTTGGATCTGATTTTACCTAAAAAGGGATACTCTGAATCATCTATGCTTAACAAATCGACAACCTGTTCTTGAATTATCACCACATCTGCCTGAAATTTCCATCACCACTATTTTGGTGGAGGCGTTACTTAAACAAAACATGCGACAGGTGGAATTGATAGGGCAAATAGTACAGATGTATTTAAGAAGCTAGTTAATAACAACATGAAAGAAAATGAGGGTATGAACGCATGCTGAACAGGCTGTGTTGGGGGTTGTAAGTTTTGTATAATACCATCTGACCAGGGCAATATCTATGCTGAATAATGGAGACTCAGCAAGCAACCCAAGCTGCTTAAAAAGCTGCAGCAGCAAAGATATTACAGAACAAAACTTGTCCTTCCTCTTCAAGTTCCAAGTGTACTCCAGTGCCTACTATTCCAGTGACCAACTTCCATTCGAAGTAAAGCCCACTGCAGTTGTGAGCTACATACTCTCAAATCTAATGAGAAGCTGAAGGGGCGGCATGGTGACGCAGCGGTAGAGTTGCTGCCTTGAAGCGCCTGAGATGCGGGTTCTATCCTGACTGTGGAGTTTGTACGCTCTTCCCATGACCGCGTGGGTTTTCTCCGTGATCTTCAGTTTCCTCCCACACTCCAAAGACGTACAGGTTTGTAGGTTAATTGGCTTGGTATAAGTGTAAATTGTCCCTAGTGTGTGTAGCAGTGTGTTAGTTTGTGGGCATGGCTGGTTGGTGCGGACTCGGTGGGCCAAAGGGTCTGTTTCCATGCTGTATCTCTAAGATAAACTAAAAAGCTAAACTGTACAAGGTACAACCAGTGGAATGGGTGCATATCCTAGAATCACATTTCAAACTTTAGTAATGATTGCTTTTTATCCCCTAAAACTAGAATGTCACCAATTTTGCTTTGATACTTGCCTGGCAAATATGAAATTTGCAAAGCAATTGTGTCAAAACATAATTTCAAGCTCTCCTTGATAATGTCACTTCCTACCTCTCTCATCCCCTGAAGTCTATCAGTCTCAATGTCTGAGCTTGTAGTACTTGCAATCAAATGCTGAACATAGAATAGAACAGCACGGGAATAGGCCCTTCAATCTACACAATGTCTGGTGAACATGATGCTAAGACCAACACTTATCTACCTGCACATAAATTATATCCCTCCATTCCCTGCATTTGTGCTTATACAAACATCTCTTAAATGCCACTATGGTATCTGCCACCACCACCACCCCTAGTAGCTCGTTCCAGGCACTTGCCTGCACATCTCGTTTTAACTTTTCCCCTCGCACCTTAAAAACGATGTCCCCTAGTAGTTGATATCCCTACCATGGGTATTTGATATATCCATCCTGGGAAAGACGTTCCGACTGTCTACCCTACCGTTGATATTTTTTGATTGTTCCATCACTGACTGTCTAGACCAGTGGTTCCCAACGTGGGGCGTACGCCCCACAGGGGGGAAATTTGATTTTTAAGGGGGGCAATTGAGCGCGACTGAGGAGGTCTGGGTCCAAATTTTCGATTTTTATTTTTTGGGATTTTCCATCAGGTAAACATATGTAGTTTATGTTTCAGATGTTATTTTGAGTAAATAATTTTTTTTGGGTAAAAAAGGGGGGGGGGGGGGCATCAGGATTTTAGAGGTGATTAGGTGGGGCATGGCCAAAAAAAGGTTGGGAACCACTGGTCTAGACTGAAAGGTCTCTCTCTCATTCGTTAAAGTATAACACTCCTACAATGTTACTGAAGCTAATTACCCTCTAAACCTGTACATCCTTGGAGTCTGGGAGGAAACCGGAGAAAACCACGTGGTCACAAGGAGAAAGTACAAACTCCGTAAAGACACCAGCCGTAGTCAGGATTGAACCCGGGTCTCTGGAGCTGTGTGTGCGTGTGTGTGTGTGTTCATTTGAGAGAGAGGAAATTGATGGGAATGTGGAGGCGATACATGGATGAGGATACAATTAGTGTAAAACTGGTGCATGATGACAGTATTAACAGTGGGTTGATGAACCTGTTTCCATGGTTTAATACTATAGCACTATCTAAGTCATGATGGATTTGTTACGGGAAGCACGAGTTTAATGATTGCATTCTCTGAGGTAGATGTAGTCTGCGTGAGGAAGCTTGGCATACACCCACAAGGCAGAATGATCAGGAAAATAAATGCATAAAGGATAGTGACAAACTGGAGTAAACATTGGCTCAATGGAAAAAAAGGGCAATGTTCAATGAGAATTTCAGTGACATCTTAACTATGTGCACGGGTTTCACAGGGATCAGTAATTGGTTTCTTCTTTTTATGATACATTAATGATTTGAGTAAATGAGAGGGACCACATTTAAGAAGTTTGTTGAAGCAATCAAAACTGACAATGTGGTTAATTAGGAAATGGGAAAATTCCCGGCCTTGAGAAGATATCAACGGATTGGGACTGGTTAGATATTCACAATGTAGCAAGTGGAAATCATTCCAGAGTGACACAGCACAGAAACAGGCCCTTCGGCCCAACTCATCCATGCTGAGAAATATCAGCTATTATATTTGGGTAGATAAACAAGGCAAACTTGTAATCAATAATTATATGATACACCTCTGTACAGTCGGAGCAATAGAGGATCTTGGCCATTTAGAACGGAGATGAGGAAAAACCTTTTCACCCAGAGAGTTGTGAATCTGCGGAATTCTCTGCCTCAGGAGGCCAATTCTCTGGATGCTTTCAAGAGAGAGTTAGATATAGCTCTTAAACATAGCGGAGTCAAGGGATATGCGGAGAAGGCAGGAACGGGGTTACTGATTGTGGATGATCAGCCATGATCACAATCAATGGTGGTGCTGGCTTGAAGTGCCAAATGGCCTACTCCTGCACCTATTGTCTATTGTCTATCATATTGACAGATCCTTAAAGGTAGATAAATTAGTTAAGAAGGTATATCGAGTACTTGCTTCATCAATGCAATAAAAAGGAACTGCAGTAGCTGGTTTATACCAATAATAGATACAAAATGTTGGAGCAACTCAGTGGGTCAGACAGCATCTCTGGAGAACATGGACAGGTGACAGTTCGGGTCGAGACCCTTCGTATGAAGAAGGTCCTGACCCAAGATGTCACCTATCCATTTTCTCCAGAGATGCTGCCTGGCCCGCTGAGTTACTCCAGCATTTTGTGTCTATGCTGGCTGGATCAACGCTGACACAGGATATGTGAACAGTGAAATCATGCTGGAAATGTATTTTTAAAAATGACTTATTCCAAGGCTAGAGATCTGAATGTTTACGAAGGAACTGCAGATGCTGGAAAAATCGAAGGTAGATGAAAATGCTGGAGAAACTCAGCGGGTGAGGCAGCATCTATGGAGCGAAGGAATAGGTGACGTTTCGGGTCGAGACCCGAGATCTGAATGAGCTTTTGGTCACCACACTACAGGAAGGATGTCAAAGCAGAGGAGAAGATTTTATTAGGACTGAAAAATTATCACGAAAACTGTAACGTGAAAAGCAGAAGATTAAAGAGAGACTTAATTGAGCCATATAAAAATATAAGAGGCCTGAACATGGTGAACTGCAAATGTCTATTTACTTGGCAGAGAGGTTGATATCATAAAGGCAGAGATTTGTTAATGAGCAAGCGGCTCAGAGGGGCATTACATGCTGAAGCCCTTATTACATTTAAAATGCAGCAAATGGACACATCAAGAGCTGTCGTTTGACCAAAACAGCTCCTATTTGACTGTCATGGATACGATAGACTGAATGACTTTTACTTTGCTGTAGATGTCCATGATTCTAGAGGTGTTGTATACATGCAGTGGGTGAGAATAATAGGTACTGAGGATTGGAAATAGAGGACTAATCTTGTCTGCTCACTGAAATGTAAGGTGACACAGTCTATATTGGTTTGGTAGAAGTTATTGAGTGATAAGTAGTGGCCGGGCCCCTGGGAAGAACTCCCCTGCTCTTGTTCAGTCTTGTTTTAAACGTCACACGAGGGAACAAGCGAGTTTAACATCTCATCTGAAAGTTGTAACCTCTTACACTACAGCACATTCTTAATGATGTACTCAAGTCCCTGGATTGCAATGAACTCATGTGGACAATAAGTCATCAATTGACAACGTATATTGCAGTAATAATTTTAAATGTGCTCTTTGGACTTTAACTACTGAAGACTCACACAGAGGGTATGTAACTTTGATTTTCTATCCATTTTTTCCTTTAATGTTGTCGCACACCAGTCTTTATCCATTTTTGAAATGGAATCATAGTCAAACAGCAGAGAAACAGGATCTTCGTCCTAACTCATCCAATGCCAACTTAGATGACCCATCTAAGCTAGCCCACTTACCCATTATCCTTCTTAACCTTTCCTTACAACCCTTACCTGTTCAAATGCCTTTTAAAATGGTTTGTTAAATGTTGTTATTGTATCTGGCACAACTATTCCACATAAGCACCACCCAGTGTGAAAAAGTTGCCCCACGGATTCTTATTAAACCTTTCCCCTCTCACCTTCAACCTATTCCCTCTGTTCTTCATTCTCGATCCTCAGAAAAAGACTCTGCGCATCCTGCCTATTCTGTTCATAATTTTATACACCTCTCGGCTTCCCGTTCTTCAAGGACTGAGGTCCTAGGCTTCCCAACCTCCCCCTGCAGCTCATATCCTCGTGTCCAGGCAACATCACCATTGCATTGTAACACAACGCCCAATATCTAGACTCATTGTCTGACAAAGGCCAAATGTGCCAGATTCCTTCTTCAACATTCTATCTACCTGTGTTGCCACTTACAAGGAGGTGAAGAATAATTACCAATGTCAAAGATACTGTGCAGGAAAAAGCCAAATGCAGCATTGAACAAAATATGGATGTAATATGAACTACAATGCACAGGTGGAGTGAATGGAGCAAAGCACCTTAGCAAATCTAACATTCAAAAACTGGAACATTTTGTTTTTTTAGTCGTTTTTGTAAGCACCATGATTTCACTCTCAGCCCTTTCCTTCCAAGTTTATTCTTGCATTAATATTCTGTCTCAAGTTGGAACAGTGTCATTATACTACCATTATTATTACCATGGTTAATTTTCCATTCCTTCTTGGGCTCACAGCTTCAATAGACAATAGATGCAGGAGTAGGCCATTCGGCCCTTCGAGCCAGCACCGCCATTCAATGTGATCATGGCTGATCATCCACAATCAGCACCCCGTTCCTGCCTTCTCCCCATATCCCCTGACTCCGCTATCTTTAAGAGCCCTGTCTAGCTCCACCGGTCTCCACCGCCCTCTGAGGCAGAAAATTCCACAGACTCACAACTCTGTGTGAAAAAGTTTTTCCTCAACTCCGTTCTAAATGGCTTACCCCTTATTCTTAAACTGTTCTGGACTCCCCCAACATCTGGAACATGTTTCCTGCCTCTAGCGTGTCCAAACCCTTAATAATCTTATATGTTTCAATGCTTCTACCACCTACGTGATTGGAGAAGCTTAAAATAAAAACTTCTAATACTGAACTGGCTAATTCAAAGATGCTGATCAAGATCATAACCCATAGCACCAGCATTACCACTTTGTTGTTCTCCTGCTCAGATGTTTCTCTGGAACAGTTCACCAGGAGATTTGTTTCCTGAGGTTTCAAACAGCAGTAATCTTTCTTTGTCCGAGAGCCTATACACAGAGCAGTACAGAACGCCACAGGAGAACCTTTTCCCCTGTGGCTATCAAACTGTACAACTCCTACCCCTTCTGACGTGGGGGTAGACTGACTCCCCCCCACCCCCCTCCTCCCCAATTTTTGCACGAAGGCAAATTCCTTGTATGTGAATACTTGGCCAATAAACTTATTCCTTCATTCATTCACATCCCCAATGCTGGACTTTCCCTCGTCACTTTAATTTCATGTTTCGTGTATCTTGTTGTGTTTTATGATAGTTGGCAGACCAATTTCCCTCCTAGGATAAATAAAGTTATATCGAATCGTGTACACTATGAGAACAAATTCAACGATAGGAAGCGCCCAGAGCTCACATACCACGAACACACAAGGATTAGCAGGAGATTCTGGCTAGCACACAGGAGCAGGATTTAGTCATCTTTGCAGCTTCCTCGCTTGTGGACTGCGATAGTTTTTCTAATTTCTTTGTGAGATGTCCCGTACTCCAAATGCATCGTCCTATGCCTACCTGTGACTGTACGTTAGCTCCAACTTGAGAACCCTGGTAAGAATCCCCATTCAGTGACTGCATGTTCATGAATAAGTCTCCAGAGTTTGGCATGTTAAAAGAACCAGAAGAACCTGGAAAGGAAAGAGTCAGGCACCGGAATCACACACAGATTACACACAGTATGTCTCCCCTTGAGGCAAGCACTGAGAGAGTGCCAACAGGAAGGGGTGAATTCAGAATCAAAGATGCATGCACCCAAAATGCCCAGATTCATGTTCAGCATGCTCACAATCATCTGTTAGTTACATGCATTATGCAACCTGAAGAATTTAATTTTGGTTATTCAATCATTAAATTAGCTGATAGTAGGAAGAGTAAGTAATCAGTTGAAAGAAAGTAGATTATTATTGTTTAGATAGTGTCTGCCTTGGTTTGAGAATACCTTAAGAATACAGTGTCCTCCATAATGTTTGGGCCAAAGGCCCATCATTTATTTATTTGCCTCTATACTCCACAATTTGAGATTTGTAATAGAAAAAAAATCACATGTGGTTAAAGTGCATATTGTCAGATTTTAATAAAGGGTTGTTTTATACATTTTGGTTTCACCATGTAGAAATTACAGCAGTGTTTGTACATAATCCCCCCATTTCAGGGCACCATAATGTTTGGGACACAGCAATGTCATGTAAAGTAGTCATGTTTAGTATTTTGTTGCACATCCTTAGCATGTAATGACTGCTTGAAGTCTGCGATTCATGGACATCACCAGTTACTGGGTGTCTTCTCTGGTGATGCTCTGCCAGGTCTGTATTACAGCCATGATTTGGGGGCTAGTCCCCTTCAGTTTTCTCTTCAGCATATAAAAGGCATGCTCAATTGGGTTCAGATCGGGTGATTGACTTGGCCACTCAAGAATTGACCATTTTTTAGCTTTGAAAAACTCCTTTGTTGCTTTAGGCCACAACACCCCCACCACCGTGTTTCACAGATGAGGTGGTATGCTTTGGATCTTGGGCAGTTTCTTCTCTCCTACATACTTTGCTCTTGTCATCACTCTGATATAAGTTAATCTTGGTCTCATCTGATCACAAGATCTTTTTTCAGAACTGTGGTTGCTCTTGGCAAACGGTAACCTGGCCATCCTATTTTTGCGGCTAACCAGTGGTTTGCATCTTGCAATGTAGCCTCTGCATTTCTGTTCATGAAGTCTTCTGCGGACAGTGGTCATTGACAAATTCACACCTGACTCCTGAAGTGTGTTTCTGATCTGTCGGACAGGTGTTTGGGGATTTTTCTTTATTATAGAGCGATTCCTTCTGTCATCAGCTGTGCAGGTCTTCATTGGCCTGCCAGTCCCTTTGCGAGTAGTAAGCTCACCAGTGCTCTCTTTCTTCTTAATGATGTTCCAAACAGATGATTTTGGTAAGCTTAAAGTTTGGCTGATGTCTCTAACAGTTTTATTCTTGTTTCTCAGTTTCATAATGGCTTATTTGACTTTCATTGGCACAACTTTGGTCCTCATGTTGATAAATAGCAAAGAAAGGATCCAAAGGTGATGGAAAGACTGGAGGAAAGACTAGGTGCTGAGAGTAAGGAGGCAATTAAACACACCTGAGCAATCACAAACACCTGTGAAGCCATGTGTCCCAAACATATGGTTCCCTGAAATGGGGGGACTATGTATAAACACAGCTGTAATTTCTACATGGTGAAACTAAAATGTATAAAAATGGCCTTCAATAAAATCTGACAATGTGCACTTTTACCACATGTGATTTTTTTTCTATTACACATCTCAAATTGTGGAGTACAGAAGCAAATAAATAAATAATTGGTTTTTGTCCCAAACATTATGGAGGACACTGTATGTGAAGAATACATTTCAAGTTAAGACCATGCAAGATTAGTAACACTTGGGTAAGTGTCTGTAAAATGTACAAGAAGAATGCTCTTCCCCTGTTGTAAGCTGGTCCATGGCCTAAATATCTCTCACGTCATACTATGTGCAGACTGTGCATAGTGGCGTTAGCTTATTTCAGAGAAAAATACCTAAAATATCCAAGTATTGACCAGTACACTTGCATTGCACAAGAATAAAATAAGTCATTATGACGAGTTCACTGCAAACGATTGGCTGGTAATTAATTCCCTGTCCTTCTCAAAGCACAGATTGTAACAACCACACATCAACTTTCTGAGACAGAACAATCGATGTGACACTATTATGAGGGGATTAACTTCTTGGCAGATTGGTTCATTTTAATCAAAGGCTCCTTGAATCTGTCTTCCCTAGATTTGCTACTGCTGTGGTTCTGCTGCCTGTGGTCATTGCAGAACAGGATAGATTTTTGTAACATCATTGCAGAAATATATCTGTTGTCAGTTAATTACTCGCAGTGCGCTGATTGACCAAACGAGCAATCATTTCCAAACTATTGTACTTTTGGGAATCAATAAATGAGGTCATGTAACAGGATATGTTGAAGGTGCTCGACATCTGCGGTGAGAGAAAGGTCCTGTGATAGATCACTGACCTGAAGTATTTTCTGTTTGTGTTTCAGATTTGCAACGTCCATTGTAGTTTGCCTTTCTGTTACTGCCTGAAAATAAAACAGTATGATGGAGCTGCAAGGATTCGGGAAGAAAAAAATACATACGGAAGAGGACTGGTCTTCCAGAATACGAGAGAGTGCTTTTTTTGTGACTGTACACACGGGCGCGGCATACTAAAAAGTTAAATGTCTTCATTTGTCTTCTGGCCACGTGTCAAGCATGTTTATTAATCATGCATCATTTTGTCTACAAAAATAAGCACTGATACCAAGTATGAATGGGTGAATGGGGAGGAAGTAGGAGAAGGTAGCGGAGAGGAAGGAATATTGCTCAACACAATTCAGTCACCACAGATCTAACTATGGTCGATTTGCATGTAAAGTCCTGATTTAAACATAGCCTGTGAAGATCTAGTATAGCAGCTAGCCACAAACAGCAATGTGCCTCAAATATTCTCAAGGTGGTTCTACAGGAACACCAAAGAAAGCATTGTATCAATTTAAACCAACAATTTCCACACTGTCCATATCAAATTTGAAGGCTATGCAGGAAGTCCACATACAATGGCTAACGTGAGATTGAAGAACTCTGCATGAAAGCATTTTGATCACGGTCACTCGGGGAAACTACATTGCTGGCCATTGTTGGACATTTGAGAAATTATATGATTCTCTTTGAAGCCAACTTTATGGACCTTTGTACGTTGTTGCTTTTTTAATTTATCTCGGACTGTCAGAGGCTAAAGGTCAATGATATTTTTTACAGAAGAATACCAAGAAGCACATTTTGGCAAAAGTATGGAACATGCACAGGAATAAAGTTCAGCAAATCCTATAGGTAAAATGGAGGTTTCCCTCGTCGATCTAAGCATGTCAAAACATCAAGATCAAGATACATTTATTTGTCACATGTACCAATTGGTACAGTGTTTGATCATTTTGGTTATCACAAGGTATTCGGCACAGTTGAGTCACTGACAAACCTTCATGGTAGAAACCTGTCAATTTGAGTTAACCTATTACTGTCCCTTGCACTTCTTCTCAATTGCCTTACACTAAATTAGCCACTGCTCCTTAGTCACTCAGATATGGAATGGACATAATTTCCTGGAGCCTGTGTTTTGAACTATGGTTACTGTATGTCATGTTGTTACTTGCGGGCGGAGCACCAAGACAAATTCCTTGTATGTGAATACTTGGCCAATAAGCCTAAACCTATACATTCATTCATTAGGATGTGACCACAAGAAGGCCAAAACACTGCACCTGCAGCCTGATATGCCCTGGAGCCATCCAGAGTCACAAGAGCTGACAGTTTTGCCTGCTTTGTTAACCACCAGCAGATTCTATACTTAAGCTTGGATGCAGGTACCATAGCTCAGTACCTGCCTAAGCTTTCCTAAGCTTTCCAGGACTGGAGTTCCACTATCTCTGAGATCAGCTTGTCAATGTATGTAATGCCATGTGAATCCCATGTCCTTTTCTGTCCAGCTCCCATGGGTGTAAACTATAAGATATGAATATAAGATATGATGTTTTAACAACAATAATTTCTAATAAATCCAAACATTATTTGGCTTGCTTCCAAATGTTGAAAAGGAAAACCACTTCAACATATGTAACCATCCAGAAATGAACACAGTAAATAAAAGGCTACATTTAAGGAAAAACTTTGTTTTAACTTCTCCTCCTTCGATTTCCTATGATATTTTGTATGAGGTACATTCCTGTTAATCTTTCACAAGCAGTAACTATTCCATTTCTTTTTAAGCAAAGAACCTAGAATCCTAACCACAGACTTGAAAATGAGCAATTGCCTTAATTGTTTGCATTAACGGAACAGGATACTTGATTATTTGACTGTGGGTAAAATGGGCACAATGCTTTAACTTGGCAACTTAGATACAATATCAAAACGATTTGTGTGGGGAGAAGGCAGGAACGGGGTACTGATTGGGGATGATCAGCCATGATCACATTGAATGGTGGTACTGGCTCGAAGGGTTGAATAGCCTCCTCCTGCACCTATTGTCTGTATATTGTTAATATCACTCACTGCCATACCAGGATCAGAAATTGCAAAGCATATTAAAATCCAACATCTACATGAACATCGGCGATCAAGTATGAAAGGCAGAACCCTGGCAAATGCTCTTTGGCTAACGATCTCCAGTTCTGGGCTTTGAACATTTGATAACTGCTTTAAACGCTGTGATCAAAATTGATTGCAAATAACGATTATTCAGTGTGCACAAGCTATAATATTTAAACAGACTAGAATGGCTAACTGCAATTGAAATTAAAGCATCTGCATACTTTTATTCAAGCATGGAACATAAAACATGGAACAGGACAGTTCAGGAACAGAGCCTTCAGCCCACAATGTCTGTGTCAAACACAATGCCAAGTTAAATTACTCTTCTCTGCTTGCATTTCATTCATATCTCTCTACTCCCTCCCTATCATAAAGCCTCTTAAAAGCCAATATTGTATCTGCTTCCACCAACACCCTTAGCACCATGTTTCAGGCACGAACCACATTTGTGTAAAAAAAAAACTTGGCCCGCACTTCTCCTTTATACTTTCTCTCTCTGACTTTGAACTTATGCTTTCGAGTCTTTGACATCTCCATCGTGGGAAAAGGTTCTGACTCTATCTACACCTCTCGTACTTTTATCATGTCTCCTCTCAACCTCTGGTGCTCCAGAGAAAACAATCCAAGTTTGTCCAACCTTTCCTTTTAGCTGATACTCTCCAATCCAGGACGCACTCCTGCACCCTCTCCAAAGCCTCCACATCCGCCTGCAATGAGGTGACCACAACTGCACACAATATTCCAAATGAGGCCTAACTAAGGTTTTATAAAACTGCAACATGATCTCCTGAGTCTTATATTCAACGCCCCAAAGGATGAAAGAAAGTATAATCTTCCTTACCGCTCTATCTACTCATTGCCACTTTCAGGGAGCCATGGCCTTGGACCTCAGAGTCCCTCTGTACATCAAGGCTGTTAAGGGTCCTGCTTTTAACTATATACTTTCCTCTTACATTCGACCTCTCACAGTACAACACCTCACAATTGTTCGATTAAACTCCACCTGCAATTTCAGTGGAAATCTGCGTCGGACACCAAGGCAGCGCTTGGCCAGTCCGACCCTGCAATGTTGCCATGACAACGGGCCTTCATGGTCAGATCAAGATCCCTGCACTTACAACAACTGGGACCTGAAAATGGTGCCAAACTGGTGACTCTGTATACTGTCTCAGTGTACTACTGCTATACACTTGTACTGTATCTGAGATGCTTATCTAATATAGATAGCTTATTAAAATATAGCTTTAAGTTTAGCTAAAGATAGCTTCTATAGGTATAGTGATACTTGTACTGAACTGTAGACAAAAATCAATTTCACTGTACCTCGGTACATATGACAAATATAGTAGCATTCCATATCATACCAATTTCTCCGCCCATATCTGTAACTGGTCTAAATCCCGCTTCCCCTTCAACAAACTTCCTCACTGTCTGCAATTCGAAAAATGAATACAGAATTACCCTACATAAACTAATTACTTTGAAACTCTTAAAGGAAGCAATCAATATGATCAATGAGATGTCAAGAGGCAAAGTGCAAGCTGGTCTCTCTTTCTTCCATCAACCTCACTTGCTTGTAATTTGGCAGCAACCAAACCTATTGCAACTCCAAAAGTCCCCTAACTGAAGAGAAAAATTGCTAACTAACAGCCCCATCAAACTCTACTGCTTGGATATCCTGACACTCAGCTTTGAAGAACGTGCAGCTTTAAAATTCAGTTAGATTGTTCTGGTAGGTTGTAAGTGGTAGATATGTTATACTCGTAGAAAACATATTTCCAGCAAGATAACTTTGTTCCCTACTTTCAATCTTGCATTTTCCAAAAATCAAGATCACCTTGCCATCATCACTAGTGTAGGTGTGTTGTCAATTAATTGGGAAAGTTAACAGAATGTAATTATTTATTGCGAAGGGACTTGAGTACAAAAGTAAGGAGTTTGTGCTTCAGTTAACTTGGGCACTGTTAAGACCACATCTGGAGTTCTGTATACAGATTGGGTTGCCTTATTTAAGGAATGATCTACAAGTGCTGTAAGCAGTTCAGAGAAGAATGACTGGACTGATACCTTGAATAGTGGATTGTTTCACCATGGCAGGTTGGACAAAAATGTATCCCCTGGAAGAGTGACAAGGGATTAATCTTGACGGGAGAAAATAGAGTGAATATTTCCTCTTGTGGAAGAAACTAATACTAGATGTTGTTGTTTTAAATTAAGGGGTCGCTCATTTAAGATGGCAATTTTTTTCTCTCTCAGCATAACTTGGGACTGTAGACAATAGACAATAGGTGCAGGAGTAGGCCATTCGGCCTTCGAGCCAGCACCGCCATGCACTGTGATCATGGCTGATCATCCACAATCAGTACCCCGTTCCTGCCTTCTCCCCATATCCCTTGACTCTGCTATCTTTTAGAGCTCCATCTAACCCTCTCTTGAAAGCATCCAGATAATCGGCCTCCACTGACTTCTAAGGCAGTGAATTCCACAGATTCCCAACTCTCTGAGTGAAAAAGTTTTACTCATCTCCGTTCTAAATGGCTTACCGCTTATTCTTACACTGTGGCCTCTGGTTCTGCACTCCCCCAACATTGGAAACATGTTTCCTGCCTCTAGCGTATCCAATCCCTTAATAATTTTATATGTTTCAATAAGATATCCTCTCATCCTTCTAAATTCCAGTGTATACAAGCCCGGTCGCTCCATTCTTTCAACATATGATAGTCCAGCCATCCCAGGAATTAACCTGGTGAACCTCAAAAGATAATGAAAGCAGCGCCTTTGACTATTTTTGAGGAAGAATTAGATAGATTTTAAATGTACAATTATTGGACAGATGTGAATGTGGAATTGAAGGTACAATCAGATCACCCAAAGTCTTATTGAAATGACAGAGGATTCAAGTGCCTTGTTCCTGCTCCTCATTCATATGCTTGCATATATGTTTGTATGAAAATCCCAGGTTTGATCTCATTAAGGGCGGCAGTAGGAGAAGACAAATGGCTCCAGCTTCCAAGGCTAGTGAGAGGAAAATAAAACTGAGCCTCACATTCCTATCCCAGGTCCAGGAGCTAAATGGGATTAGAGTCATAGAGTGACACAGTGCGGAACCAGGCCCTTCGGCCCAACTTGCCCACATGTCCCATCTACACTAGTCCCACCTGTCCATGTTTAGTCCATATCCCTCCAAACCTGTCCTATCCAGAATGGTGTCCGTGTTGAACGATTAACTAGTTTGATTATGAAATGCATCTCTCATCCAGTGTTGTGCAGAGGGACCACAAAGTTGAATTGCTTAGTGCCCAAGGACTGTCCTGGAACCTACACTGAATAATCACAATCAAATATTACTCTGACTTATGCATCTGTTTCCGGTAATATTCTCACATTCATCACAATGGACACGCCTCAAGGTACATCATGAAACCATATGTACAGAGATGAAGCATAGATTAGTCACATGCTCAACAGCTAACAAAAAACCAAGACAAAATGAGAATAAAACCTATAATTGGAAATGTACTTCCATAGGTCTAATCTGAGGAAAGGAATATGCAAGTTACTTGCAACTATCTTAAACAGTGAAGGACATGGAAATAACTAAAATCCCAGTCACACCAATGTCAAAGCAAACTCATCTGAATTTTATTCACTGAGAGAGTTTGAGTTAAAATGTTAATGAGATCAGTTTTTGAAGTGTTATGTATACAGGCATACAGCATGTCTATGATTCTCTCCGGTAAGCCCCAGAGAAGATATGTGCCGAACAGGTATGAGACACTAAATATAGCAAAGGACCAAGAGATTTATATATGGCTGTGCTCTCTCTGCACAGCGCTGATACAGTCTCAACATAGTGTGCTGCTAGGTACAGATATACCCTCTTCCACAAATACAGTGCCCTCCATAATGTTTGGTACAAAGTCCCATCATTTATTTATTTGCCTCTGTACTCCACAATTTGAGATTTGTAATAGAAAGAAAATCACATGTGGTTAAAGTGCACATGTCAGATTTTAATAAAGGCCATTTTTATACATTTTGGTTTCACCATGTAGAAATTACAGCAGTGTTTATGCATAGTCCCCCCCATTTCATGGCACCATAATGTTTGGGACACAGCAATGTCATGTAAATGAAAGTAGTCATGTTTAGTATTTTGTTGCATATCCTTTGCATGTGATGACTGCTTGAAGTCTGCGATTCATGGACATTGCCAGTTGCTGGGTGTCTTCTCTGGTGATGCTCTGCCAGGCCTGTATTGCAGCCATCTTTAGCTTATTCTTGCTTTGGGGGTTAGCCCCCTTCAGTTTTCTCTTCAGCATATAAAAGGCATGCTCAATTGGGTTCAGATCGGGTGTAGCTTTGAAAAACTCCTTTGTTGTTTTAGCAGTATGTTTGGGATCATTGTCTTGCTGTAGAATGAACTGGCGGCCAATGAGTTTTGAGGTATTTGTTTGAACTTGAGCAGATAGGATGTGTCTATACACTTCAGAATTCATTATGCTACTACCATCAGCAGTTGTATCATCAATGAAGATAGTGAGCCAGTACCTTCAGCAGCCATACATGCCCAGGCCATAACTCCCCCACCACCGTGTTTCACAGATGAGGTGGGTATGCTTTGGATCTTGGGCAGTTCCTTCTCTGCTCCATACTTCACTCTTGCCATCACTCTGATATAACTTTATCTTCATCTCATCTGCCCACAAGACCATTTTCCAGAACTGTGGTTGCTCTTTTAAGTACTTCTTGGCAAACTGTAACCTGGCCATCCTATTTTTGCAGCTAACCAGTGGTTTGCATCTTGCAGTGAAGCCTCTGTATTTCTGTTCATGAAGTCTTCTGCAGACAGTGGTCATTGACAAATTCACACCTGACTCCTGAAGAGTGTTTCTGATCTGCCGGACAGGCGCTTGGGGATTTTTCTTTATTATAGAGATAATTCTTCTGTCATCAACTGTGGAGGTCTTCCTTGGCCTGCCAGTCCCTTTGCAATTAGTAAGCTCACCAGTGCTCTCTTTCTTCTTAATGATGTTCCAAACAGATGAATTTGGTAAGCTTAAGGTTTGGCTGATGTCTCTAACAGTTTTATTCTTGTTTCTCAGTTTCATAATGGCTTCTTTGACTTTCATTGGCACAATTTTGGTCCTCATGTTAATAAACAGCAATAAAAGTTTCCAAAGGTGATGGAAAGACTGGAGGAAAGACTAGATGCTGAGAGCTCTCTTATACCTGCATTAAGGAGGCAATTAAACACGCCTGAGTAATTACAAACATCTGTGAAGCCATGTGTCCCAAACATTATGGTGCCCTGAAATGGGGGGGATTATGTATAAACACATCTGTAATTTCTACATAGTGAAACCAAAATGTATAAAAATGGCCTTTAATAAAATCTGACAATGTGCAAATAAAAATGGCCTTTAATAAAATCTGACAATGTGCACTTTAACCATGTGTGATTTTTTATATTACAAATCTCAAATTGTGGAGTACAGAGGCAAATATATAAATGATGGGTCTTTGTCGCAAACATTATGGAGGGCAATGTCGGTACAATTTTCTCATTTCTCATTTTATTTACAACGCAGAAGATTTTCGTGCTGCCCATCAAGTTTATGTCAGTTCTTAGAACAATCCATCAAATGCCTTCTCCCACTTATTTCCCTGTTCCACATTCTCTCTCGTGCCCAAGAAAATAGCCACAGGATTAGCCATCTGGCCCCTCATCCCTGCCACCCCCACTCAATATGATTCTGGTTGATATACTCTGGCCTCAACTCCCCTTCTACGCCAGATGCCCAGAGCCCTCAATTCACATATCTTCGAAAAACGTATCTATCTTCAATTGAAATACTTCTAATGAACTAACCTCCATGTCTCTCTGGTATAGCGAATTCCATACATTCACCACCTACTGTAAGACGAAATTTCCATACACCTCTGCTTTAAATTACCGGCCCCTTTCCTTGCAGTTCTGCCCACTTGTTTGAGATTGTTGAAACATCTCACATTTCTACCCTTCGGATCTTATATGTGTCAATAAGGTCATTGCCTATTTTCTAAACTCCAAGGGATGCAGATGCGATCTGCTTAGCCGCTCTTGAAAGAAGAACCATCTCATCCCAGAATTAACTTGGTGAATCTCTTTCGCTACTATATCCCTTTGTAGGTTAGGAGACCAAAACTATGCTCGGTACTTATAGTTGCAGCCTCATTGATATCCTGTAAAACTGTAACAAAAGCTTCAAACTCAAATCCCCGTTCAATAATACGCCCATTAACACACATCCTAAATCTCCCATCACGCTCTACATTGGAATAAATTACAGTAGTCAGTTAACCAACAGATCCCAACACATCTTTGGGTTGTGGGAGGAACCTTGAGCACCCTGGCAAAATCTATGCATTCACATGAGACCTTAATTGAAAGCACAGGGTCACCACCATTGTCTAGCAACAGCATTTCATCTTCCATCTAGGTACAGTGCAGCCCTCAGAACTGAACAATAATTTCAACGAGTTCAGATAACCAACCAGTTCTCATGAAGGGTGTACATCTATACATTATTCCCACCACAGATGCTGTTGAACTGACTAAGTATTTCTGGAATTCATTTTTATTTCAGATATCCAGAAATTGCAGTATTTGTATCTAATTTTTTGCAAGATCCATTCCCATTCCTCTCCTATTTACGGATCAGCATAGCAATAAACAAGCTTTCACTACCCTCTCACAGCCAGCAACCCAACCTCTATCATTCAATCTCGGGATCTGCATCCTGTTACAAACATTTATCCTTGTCATCAAACTCCTCTCAGCAAATTAAATTAATAAACAACTTTTCCCAGTTCCCCGAATCCGACCTTTCTGTCCTGGGCCTCCTCCATGGTCAGAGTGAGTCCCACTGCAAATTGGAGGAGCAGCACCTCATATTTGGCTTGGGTAGTTTACACCCCAGCGGTATGAACATTGGCTTCTCCAATTTAAGGTAGTCCTTGCTTTCTCCCTCCTTCCCCTCACCTTCCCAGCTCTCCCACAACCTACTGTCTCCGCATCTTCCTTTCTTCTTCCCGCCCTCCCCCACAATGTCTGACGAAGGGTCTGGACCGGAAACGTTGCCTATTCCTTCACTCCACAGATCCTGCCTCACCTGCTGAGATTCTCCAGCATTTGTGTCTACCTAACATGAACCATTAAGTCAGTCTTCACAGACACTGCCTGACCTTGGATTCATCCAGCATTTTCTGTTTTGTTCTAAATTGTAAAATTATCCTCTGCTGTTTTTGATTCCTTCAGCATCATTCTAACAGCAAACACATCTTACACTTCTTTCTTTTTTTGGCATCCCTAAGGAACTGCTCTTTCCAGGAGTCATCACTAATACAGAGATCCCTTCCTATAGCATTGTCCTGTGCAAGCACAGCAGATGTAACACCTGCCCTTCCATAAAATGTATTCCATTCTCTCTTGTATGTCTCCACCCAGACTGATCTTTGTCCATTTCATTGTCCCCTTTGTGGCTTGCAAAGTCAAGCAAGTCAAGAGTGTTTAATTGTTATCCCTTGTGTCATTTAATCTTTAGCTTTTTGATCTTACCTCTCCCTTCCACTGTATATTAAAACCATGCTTATCCATATATTTTCCCAATTAAGATGAAAGGTCTCAACCTGAAATATTCCATAGGTTCTGCCTCACTTGTACAGTATTCCAACGCTTCCTATTTAAATTCATTTGAATAGCGCCGATCTTCCACTAATCTACAGTGGCAGGAGCTGACAGTGGGAAGGGCATCTGGGCAGCCTCCAAACAGAAATTCCAACAGATAAGTAACAATGTCACTCAATTAGATAACTTCGTTCTTTATGAGGGCTATATACCTAGTATGCCTAATTTTATTTGAACACATATTATTTCACTGGAAAAGATTCACAGATTGAATTCTTGCACCGACCATTCTCAGGGGCCACTTTATAGTATGCGGTCACCAAGCAGTAAGTTATGATCCAGAAATAAAACTAACATCATTACATGATTAACAGTCTTGAAAGTTTATGATCACTTTATTGCTGTTGCATAGGATAACTATAATTTCTAACTTTAATTAAGCAAATGTAATTTATTCCCTATAGTCCAAACACAAACATCTGCACAATCCCACTCAATCATTGTTTTTTCCATATCTTCATGCCATATCATAGTTTTTTTTTTGTTTATTGAATATATCAAAAATAAATACCGCTATGTAAAATACAGAGTTTTTAATGTTTATTCCCAATACAATTGTCCTTCAAAAAGGATCACTGAAATACGACATGCACACGACACAATATTATTACAACTCTTTTTTATTATCTTGTAAAGTCCACTGAGATTCCTTAACTGTTTATACATACAGGATTAACAAGAAGCCTTACCTGAATTGGGCGTGGAAGGAGAATTTGCTTGACTCCCTTGCTGAGCTACCACAGTTGTGGCATCTGCAGCGGTTTTGGCTGCATAAAGATTGGCCTCCTCCTGGAATTTTCCAATATTCTTCTTATACCTTATCCGTTTATTACCAAACCAATTCGACACCTGGTATTTGCAAGACAAGATGAATTAGTGACCTGCATTTAATAAACCGTGTGATAGAAAATAGATAGAAATTTAAGACAGACCAAATTAATAGGTGGCACAGGAGTTGGTACAATGTTTATTCAAAAACGTAACTATGAAAAAATGTCACGTTGAAGACCTCCTTCGACTATGTTGAAGACTATCTACGACTACCTTCGACTACCCTCGATTACCTACGACTAACATGCCGACCTATTACAACCCACTACAACTAAACCTACGAGTAAAAATAGTATCGATTTTTTCCATGGCATCCTTTTTTTACTCGCGGGCATTTTTTAACATATTGAAAATATGTTAAATATGCTCTGGCTCCAGCTCCAGCCATGGGCACCTCTGGAAGGGGGGCAAGTTAAGGTTAGTATAGGGTTAGGCATTTTCCTCTCAGTGGAAGATGCCTTAGCCTTCCCCCAGCCTGGCACTGCCCCAGTCCCACTATGGCCGTGACTCCCACTCTGCACACTGGCAGTCAGTGGGGTTCAGTAAACGGGGGAACCCAGAGGAACTGCCCTCACCCATTAATTAGGCTGGTTCAGGAGCCAGACCTCTGCAGCAGTCTCATTCAAAAAACACACACAATTACATATTCACAGGTTGTATATATATATATATATATAGTATAATAATATATAGTTTAAATAGACTGCAACACGGAAATAGGCTCCCCATGGTGTAATAGGGGCATGTACTAGATGGCGCTTGCTTTTTTGATCTCATTTTCTAATTACTTTAAGTAAGTTTATTGGCCAAGTATTCACATACAAGGAATTTGCCTTGGTGCTCTGCCCACAAGTAACAACATGACAGACAGTGTCACAGACATACATTAATTAATTAATGTGCAACTTTTGGCACTGATGAGTTATAACTTCTCAATTATATTTGATCTAAATCCGTGCAACATTTAATGTAGTTCCGAGACATGAGTCACGAAAGTTGATTTCTAGACACATTTTTGATGCTCCGCCCACAGCCTATTTCTGCTTTGTAAGTTCCTTGTAGTTCCTTGGAAGAATTACATATCAGCAGTAACTATTAAATCAGATGGTTGATGATCACTACTAGGCAGTGGCACAAAGTATAGCATGAATGTCACTTAAAGCTGCCTAAGCAACATTGATTAATTCAAATACAACCAAACATTGCTTAAAATCAAGTTTGCTTGAATTATGAGGATTTTCCTATCTCCTGTTGTACATAAACTTATTTTCATAGTTTCTGCAAAGTTCTCCGAACATTTCAAACATCCCGGAAACAATGCAGACACAAGAACCTACAGATGCTGAAATCTTGAGCAAAAAAGTGCTGGAGGAACTCAGTGGACTAGGCAACATCTGTAGAGGGAATGGAGAGATGACATCTTGGGTGGGAAACATTCCCAAAATGTAACCTGTCCATCCCCAGGACCCTTGCAGCCCCTCAATACAGATGTTCCCAAAATTGCACTCTGTCGTGGCAATTGCTCGATGCTTTCAGAGGACAATCACAACAGTCTAACAATGATAACATCAGCTGGCAATTACAGCCACTGCTGATGGTTTTGGCTTTAGTTTGGTGATGTTGGGAGAGCATTTTGAAAGTGATATTTGGAATTACGAAAAAGATTTCTGAGACAGTATAAATCAACAATTAGAAAGACAAGATTTATCATGGACAGTCTGCATGGATTTATTAATTAAAATTGTGTCTAACAATTAGTTTTTGAAAACTAAAATACTGCAGATGCTGCAATAAAATTAGAAAATGCTGCAAATACACTGCAAGTCAGGCAGCACATGTGGCAAAAGAAACCTAGTTAAAGTTTTGGGTTTGGAGTTTCAGTTTAGTTTAGATACAGCGTGGAAACAGTCACTTCGGCCCACTGAGTCTAGGGCGACATTTGATAGATAGATAGCACTAGATCTGTGTCCAATACACTAGGGGCAATTTACAGAAGCCAATTAACCTATAAACCACACATCTTTGGAATGTGGGAGGAATCTGGAGCACCTGAAGAAAACCCACGCAGTCATGGTGAACATGCAAACTCCACACAAGCAGTAACCAAGGTCAGGATTGAACACTGATCTCCTGCGCTGTGAGGCAGCAGCTCTACCGTTGCGCCACAGGTACAGGTCTATCATTAGCATTGAGAACAGTTGGAAATCAAACAATGTCGTAAAAAAGGGAACAAGGCAGAGAACAAAGGGAAAACCAATGATCAAATGGAGATTTGGAGAGCCCAAAGGAGGCAAGTAGTAGTGGTGCTAGCTGAGAAAGGGTGACGAAGGATTGTCATTGACCTGAACTATTAAGTTTATCTCTCTCTCTCTCTCCACAGTTGCAGACTGAGCAATTGTCGTTCTTAAGCAAATAGGTGGGTAGATGTGGATAGTGGATTTGATGCAGTATTCATCGATTTTAAATAAGGGAAACTTATAAAAATGCACATGAAATATTAACTGTTTCTCCTTCTCCAGATACTGCCTGACCCATTGAATGTTGCTCAACTTTTCTGTTTTTGTTTCAGATTTCCAGCATATGCCGTTTTTTCATTTTGGTTACAATCACTATTGGAGATGGTCACTGCCCGAGAATTTTGTGACGTTAATGAAACTTGTCACTTATCAGCCCATGTCTTGCTGCACAGAGGACTGCTTCATTTGGTAAAGAGTATGGACTGAAAGATCATGTAATGTGTTTCAGACGGCACAGAGATACATGATTTTATTGATTGCTTAGAACAATGCCATGTTAGAACCGGTTAAAATACTAGAATACAACACGAGTTCTGTGTGTGGTCGTGTTAAACAAGCTGCAGACGGATGTGAAAGAGAGAGTGTTGACAAGATTTCCAAAGATGTCACAGTGGAGAACAATATACTAGACTGGGCTTGTTTTCTTTTAAACTATGGAGAATGAGGATAGACAATAGAGTGCACAAAATTTAGGGTCCTGGATAGGCTGAACAAAAAGGACTTAATTCCTTTGCCTTGAAAGTTGCTAATTAGGTGAGATAAATTTGTTAACTGGCAGAAGATGTTTCTTCTACCAGTTAACAAATTTATCACACCTAAGATAAATTGGGAAGTTGGGGAACATTTTTAAGCCAAAGAATAAAAAACACCATGAGTCAAATGGCAACCTTGCACGCCATTAATTGCTGTGGTTCTATTAACACAATGAGATACCTAAGTATAACGATAGAGCAGTTAGTACTAACATCACACAGCTCCGATGATGCAGGTTCCATCCTGAACCTGCTTTGAGTCTTAATTACATGTGGTTTTTAATATTAGTGATTTCCAAACACTCTCATTCTTTTGACATTCTTGATAGCCAGTCAGCCTGGGGCACATCTCAACAGATTGTCAAAGAAGTTTTGCAGATTGGTTTTGGTAACGGGTAAAATAAAACAATGAGGATTTAGTGGACAGCTCTTGAAACCAGGTGTGAAAACTGCAAAGCTTGATTAACTCTCACTCGATTTTTTTTTAATGCAATTTTCAAATTTGTACAACCTATTCATTTTACATAGGCAGCAGCTGCACGCCTGAGGTGAGCGTAGTGTTGTGAAAGGTTAGTGCCAGGAGAAGCTATCCTGCACCTCTTAAAGGATAAGCTTCTCGTGGTCACAGCTGGGGCCTTCCTTTAACTTAGTTTGCCCTAAGTGACAATGAATGATGCAAAATATGGGAGTGAGTTGCAAGTTTTCAACAGCAATGGAAGAGATTTTGACAAAGCTAATGGGGGAAAAAAAGAAATGTGATTAGTTTGCTGGGGCTCAGGAAGGCCTTCAGACAAACTCTCCAAAGGCAGTAGAAACAGACAGCGACAGAAAACATAGGGCAGTATCTGGGGATAAGAACAGAGTTAATGAATCAGGTTGATGAACTGGAAAAAAAGAGAAAATTAGATGGTTTTAGGTTGAGGGAGGGAAGGGAGTTTTTTAATCTCAATTATGGGACCCTGGTCTCTATTGAAACTGGCAATACAAGAGTAAGGAAATCATGAGAAAGAAAATGGCTTGGTCACAACTGAAGCAATGCGTCCAAGTTCTGAGTGATATACTTTTAGTCAGATATAAAATCTTTGAACGGGATGTAATAGAGATTTATAATGAAGGATGCCTTAACTAATGTGACAGTAAAATCAAAACTAGTCTCCCAGTCACTGATGAAGTATTTAAGACGGGACTCACCAATACATAATTGGATTTATATGCCACTGTGACGTTTGAATTGTAAGGTCGCTAATTGCTACAATGCTCTTGTTACGTTCCTTCTGCATATCATTTGTCCAATTATTACCAGCTTCCATTGGAGGATGAGTAGCAGCAGATGAAGAGTAGGCAATATAATGTAGAAACAAGGAACTGCTGGTTTTATTTTTATTAAAAGACAATGCTAGAGTAACTCAGCGGGTCAAGCAGCATCTCTGGAGAGCATGGCTAGGTGACGTTATGAGACGGGACTCTTCTGTACACTGATTGTAGGGGGAGGAGGCTTAGGAAGCTGGAGGAGAAGAGGGGCAGGACAAAGCCTGGCAGGTAACAGGTTGATACAGGTGAAGGGAGTTTTTGATAGGCTGGTGGTTGGAAAAGGCCACCGATAAAAAGGCAGAAGGTATGATACAAGAGGATTGAAGAGTTGCAAATTGTGAGGCTAGAGGAAGGGACGGAGGTAGAAGAGAAATAGGTTCATACAGGTGGGGCACTGTGGGGAGGAGGTGACGGATAAGGGTTTTGGGTGGAGAAGAGTGAGGGAGGGGGGAGGGGGGGAGGGGGAGGGGTTATGGTAGTTTCCTAAAACTGGAGAATTCAATGTTTATACTGTTGGGTTGTAAGTTGCCCAAGCAGAATATGAGGTGCTGTTCCTCCAGTTTGTGTGTGGTCTTACTCTGGTAATAGAAGAGGCCCAGGACAGAAAAAATGAGTAGGGTAATGGGTAGAGGAGTTAGCAACTGGGAGATCCAGGAGGCCTTGGCAGACCTAGAGCAAGAGTTTGGCTAAAAGATCACTGAGTCTATGTTTGGTCTTGCCGAAGTACAGAAGACCACACCACAGGAAAACCGGATGCAGTAGATAAGGTTAGTGGCGGTGCACCTGAACCTCTGTCTCACCTGGAAGGACTGATGGGGGCCATAGATGGAGGTGAGGGAGGGGTTATAGGGACGGTCGTTTCATCTCCTTCAGTTGCACGGGAAAGTACCTGGGGAGGGGGCGATTTGGGTGGAAAGGGATGAGTGAACCAAGGAGTAGCAGAGGGAGTGGTCCCTGCTGAAAGCAGAAAGGGTGGGAATGGGAAGATATGACTGGTGGTGTGATCATGTTGGAGGTAACGGAAATGTCGGAAGATGATTGTTAAGATTGTTAAGACTTTGGACATGCTAGAGGCAGGAAACAAGTTCCCGATGTTGGGGGAGTCCAGAACCAGCGGCCACAGTTTAAGAATAAGGAGTAAGCCATTTACAACGGAGACGAGGAAACACTTTTTCTCACAGAGAGTGGTGAGTCTGTGGAATTCTCTGCTTCAGAGGGCAGGTTCTCTGGATGCTTTCAAGAGAGAGCTAGATAGGGCTCTTAAAATAGCGGAGTCAGGGGATATGGGGAGAAGGCAGGAACGGGGTACTGATTGGGGATGATCAGCCATGATCACATTGAATGGCGGTGCTGGCTCGAAGGGCCGAATGGCCTCCTCCTGCACCTATTGTCTATTGTCTATGATGTGATGGATGCGGTGGCTGATAGGGTGAAAGGCGAGGACCAAGGGAACTGTATACTTCTGTCGGGGGAGCGAAGGCAGAACTCCAGGACACAGAGGGAAGGCGATAAAACAATCCATCTATAACAGCAGGAGTGCTTGGTTCATCATTGTTGTGCAGTATGATCTCGCTGACCCTCATCCGCAATGTCAGAAAAGTTTAGGATTTGCAAAATTGGCTGTCCGCACATATTTCATCATCAGACCACAAGAATCCCAGCCAGTATCATTTGTGAACAGGGAGAATCCATATCCAATGTCCAACAGATGGAAATCACAGAATTGAAATTTGTACATGGCACCCAAATCAGTATTTAAGAGAGGACTCACTAATACATAATTGGATTTGAGTGCCTCTGAGATGTTTGAATTGTTAGAAAATATCTGAGCTATCTAATAGCTTAATTATTGTTAAGTTCCTTCTGCTAATCATGTGCCTTATTATTTGCAGCTTCCATGAACTAATTTCCCTACAATGCAACCCTCCGCTCAACACTTGATCTTCGTACCAGATTGCAGGGAGAAGTGAAAGCTCCTGAGTGTGTGTAGCTCATCATATCACTTCAAAACTCAGAATGACTGAGCAACGCAGAATTAATCAGAACTGCCAGGATTATTTTCAAGTGGCTGCTGAAACAGAGGTTCAGAAATCTGAGCAGAGTTTGGATCACCTTTCCAGTGCCTCCACATGAGGCTGCCAACATATATTCTGCCATCACCTGAAAAGACCTACATGCAGAGGAGGTAAAGCAAAGCCACCACCCCCATCAGAGAAACAGACGAAAGCTAGCTATGTCAACAATTTATGAGGAGAAAAGAATGATATTTGCTCAACAATTCTGCTCACCTCTTTCCTGAAAACAACTTAAAATTTCCCCTCAAAATTACAGTCCTTTTAGATCTTTCAGCACTGCATTATTGCCTTCATCTTGTGTCAATGAGTGTTTGGTCAGAAATCATGTTAATGTTGTACAGGCATTGCAGCAGCAACTACTTTCCAGGCCAAACTACCAAATGCAATAAAAGTGATTTAATAGTGAGGATGAGTTTTTTTTTCCATTTATTTTCAACCCATGGTGCCTTTTTTGTAAGATTTTTTGTAACCTTACAGCAGATGGAACCTCCCTCGTGGCCTGCATAGAGATGATGCAAGGGGTCATCATTGTTTGTAGCAGGTGACCTTGAGTGCTCCAGTCTGACAGCTGGCATATTAGTGAGTAATGATTGAGGGATGACACAGGAGCAAATGCATTGCCATCCTAGTAGCTGCCATCACTTAAGGCTGGAGTTCATCATTTCCACTGATTAATGGGAGAGATCCGACTGCTGAAGAGGAACGATTCTTGCAAAGCTGTGAGCTGTTCAGTTCATTAATCAGCCAAGGTGGACAACTATCCCTCCAAATTCACTCCCAGAGTCTGATGCCAGCTGACGGAGCTTCCACCAAAGCTACAAAGGCTACGTACAGTGACTCTGTTGAATGACCTCAACCACATCCTCCAAATGTAGTTGCACTTGCTAAGGTGGGCTGTCAGGTGCATACATCATGTAAGGTGAAAGGACACAAACTGGAAAGTAAACTTCTCACAATCATCAATAATCCTGAAGCCACTTGGCAGTTTCATTATCACTCTACATATATTTCAGAGGAATACTTTATTTCATGGCTTGATCTCTTAAGTCCGAAACCCAGCAGAGCCAGGAGAGGTCAACTCTTCTGAGTTGGATCCATCAACAGGACCAGGTGCCATGTGCTTCCATCGGATATGTAGACCCTTCTAATACATTATCTAACACCACAGAATACCAAGATATGTACTGGTGCTTAGGATACATGGAATCTGACTGTGCATCTTCAGGAGAATTTCCTCCACTGAGGGATCTTCGGCAGGAAACTATAGCTTCTGACCAGGACCTAAAGGAAAGAGAAAAAGGTCAAGAATGTTGATGACACTGAAATTTGCAGGTGTTAATCTTCAAAATTGATTTTGTGAAACGTTGAATATTTCCTGACATGAATGAACAGGTACAATTATCATGCAGACAGGCTGCTCGTGTAATCTGCCAGCCATGCCTTCCTTGATGTTTAAAGCCTTACCTCAGTCAGTGATCTCCAAAGTTTCCTGCTCCACATAAACGGGACTTATGATCATTAGATGCTCCTCCTGGATCTCGGATGCTTCCTTGGAATTATGTGCTGCAGAGAGAATAGGTGTCAGCTGGCGAGTCACTGTTGAAAAGGTAAGCGGAGGTGTGCAGGGCTTATGGTCAAGAACTGGAGAAGGTAGGTTGAGAACTGAGGTGATGAGTGAAAAACGTTATGCCCCTGTCCCACTTAGGAAACCTGAACGGAAACCTCTGGAGACTTTGCGCCCCGCCCAAGATTTCCGTGCGGTTTCCGGAGGTTGCAGGTGGTTGCCGGAGGTTGCAGGTAGTGGAAGCAGGTAGGGAGACTGACAAAAACCTCCGGGAACCGCATGGAAACCTTGGGTGGGGCGCAAAGTCTCCAGAGGTTTCCGTTCAGGTTTCCTAAGTGGGACAGGGGCATAAGTATGCAGAATGTGAACAATCGTGGGTGGATGCATGGTTGAGTAATGTTTGAATGCAAGGAGAGAATGACACCATGCCGACAGCAAAGAAAGGAGAATGCTAGAAAATTGTGGTCGGAGGAGAAAAGAAAATTGGCTGATAACGTTAAGAGAAATGTAGAGATGTGCACACACTTGAACCCCTTGTGAGATCTCAATGTTTTATTCCTGTACAGGTACCAGTTGCGGTGATGATGCTGTTAACTCTGACCCTTTACAGCAATTGCTGCCATTGTGCACATTGGTACTTCAACGGTAAGTCAATACTCCTTTCATTTGCCACCATAGATTTCAGGGAGACATGAAAACCTAGCTCAATTCTGTGACATTATGAAGCTATGTCATTTCATAACAGTGGAAAGAAATTTGGCATCAGGGAATAAAATCATTTTGGGAAGTTCATTCCATTTTAAAGGAAAGCAGGTTTCTTGAAATGGTGCTGCAAAAATAGGCAAGGTACCTGTTTCCCAACACAATCATTTGAACAGTTCATCAATCATATTAAAATTGCTTTAACATCACAGGGCTGTTAGACCCATTTTTTTGAGCTTGCATATAGGATGAAGATCGTGGAAGAAAAATGTTTGAAGGAGATTTGGAACAATATGCCGGATTTTGCTTCTGATTTTTAAATACCACTTTATTTCTTTGCTAGTTAAAGATTGTATGATATGGATTTGTTGCCCCAACCAATACATTTGTGCTGTGCCAAAGAGGACTCTCCCTTACACTGGATGCATAGGCGTAAATAACTTTGTTTAGATTTTCATTTAAGAAGGAACTGCAGATGTTGGAACAATCGAAGGTAGACAAAAATGCTGGAGAAACTCAGCGGGTGAGGCAGCATCTATGGAGCGAAGGAATGGGTGACGTTTTGGGTCGAGACCCTTCTTCAGACTCTTCTTCAGACTTTTCTTCAGAGTCTCGACCCAAAACGTCATCCATTCCTTCGCTCCATAGATGCTGCCACACCAATTGTTTAGATTTTCAGTACTTTTTATTTAAAATTGAACTTATCATTTTCTAGCTATCCATATTATGGTCCTGACTATGAGGAGTACAAAGAAGAATTTTGCAACCTACAATGATAAAGTTTATGTTTGAGTCAAAGAACGGTAAGTTAATACTTACTGAATAGAAGCAAATGGTTCTTGTATATCTTGTATACATTAAAATCAAGGTAGTCTGCATAAAAATGCATTTTAAGCACAAATGCTCGTATCAGCCAAAAACCACAGACTAGATAATCATTTTTGTTCTACACCGCAATTCAAAAATTATCAGTAATGTAAAGAAAGTGAACAAGGCTAACCAATAATAATCTTCAGAAGAGGGTCAAGAACAGTTTTCACAGGTCTCTTAATGATGTAAATATGTAAACTATGTTTTGTTAGGCCAAATTTTATCATCCTATCTTTGCTACTTCCATTTTGACACATATATATTGCATATTTTATCTTTCATCATAATTTATTAAAAAATACTTTCTCTGGATTATACCATAGATTATTCCCCATTGCTTTCCTGCCTTGAACATGCACTGCACAGTTCCAGAAGGCACATGGGGCAGTCTACATTGAACTGGCCACTCTTTTCCCCTTCAATGTCTTGCTACTCAAAACAAAGCATCATTAACAATTTGCAGCCAGAATGACAAAGAGCCAATGTAATTTTAAAATGTGATACACTTGCAAAGTTGACTAAGGAATTAATATTATAGTATTTCAAATAACTATTCACATAAAGGAAGATCATATTGCTTCATCTAATTTCCTTCCATGAATTATATATAAAAAGCCCTGGTAATTGGGTCAACTGGGACTTTATTTCAAGTTTACTCATAAGAAAATGCATAATAATGTCTAAAAGAAAGATATTTAACAATCCAAAGCATAGACCTGATATGGCATTTATGTTTTGCTTAGGATGTGCCTGATAAATGTTTTGGGAACATTCCTAAATCAGAATTGTAATTTGAAGGAAAAGTCTATAATTTTATTGTAAATATTTTTCACAGAAATTATATTCATTCATGACTAGATTTAAATAATTTAATTAATTATTGGGCCTCCCAAAGTTAAGGAGAAGTTTGTTACAAATCGCCACTGCTGTTGTTTGTGACATTATAACAGAAAAATGTTATTTCATGAGATTTCCATCTACACTTCTTGCAATAAATGAACATCTTTTTATCTGAAATTTTGCCGAGTTTTATCGTATGCATATCACTGGTGACGGTGCAGGATAAAAACCATATACAGCACTTCACTCACCCTGTCGCACATCTCTGGGACAAAGTTGTAAGCACTTAGCTCGTTCCCAACATGCATCCACTTGTGAATTTGAGCAGGGGATATTCCGGGGAATGGCAAACCTTTCTGAAACCTTGCAGTGTCGCATGCTTTAAGCACTACCTGCACAGGTTAACCACATTACAATGAACCAGGGACTCATTTACCACAGAAACAAGAATTTCAGCTCAAATTTAAGGCATGCATTTTATTTAGTTTAGATTTGCCTGGTAACATACAATGTTGTGACTTAATAATATTACAAGATGATGCTGCAAACTAGAATAATAATGTCACAATATGACAGCCTGCTCTATGTTAATCTGCACTGGTAGAGAACACCGAGACTTAAATGATTAAATAATGTAAAATGAAAACACAATTGTATTGGAGGGCTAGCACTTAGCACTTAAATTGTATTGGAGGGCTAACACTTAAACGATAAATTTAATCCATCGACTAGTATTTTTGAAACCACAGATTTTTCCTTTAAATTAGGTCATTCAAAGTGAGGCTAGTTTAAATACAGTGCAAGCCTGTTAATGTGAATGCTCATGTAAAGAGAATATTTCTTCACATATTCATTCACTCTCCACATATTCAACAGTATTTGTTTAACAGAACATTTGGATCAAACGAATGGTATACTAATTAAAGAGTTATTTCTGTCAAAAGGCTTGTATTGTACCATTTTTAACAAAAATGCCTTATCAGGTTTATTTTCTTGTCATGACAACACCAGTACAATAGATAAATCTAAAATGGTCAATATTTTGCCAAAAGCCCATCCAAATATGAAAAAAAATAATGCAATGTTGCAAAAAAGTATTTGTTTTTGGCCAAACCCATACCTGCCAGCGTTTCAAATTTATAGACAATTTCATGAGCAGGGTGGGAGAAAAAAGACTGAAGAACAGTGTTAGTGAGATATGGAAAAATAAACAGGAAATATAAAAATATCCCATTTAGGAATCAAATTACAGAATCTTCATTGATTGCTTTAAGTGATAGCGTTTCTAACATACTGGATTTGCTACATGATGGATAAAGGAGATGAGATGTATATGTCGGTACCTCAAGTCACTGCCATTTTACACCTTTAATATATAACTATTGTAGCGCTGGCAGTACTTCAATAAAGACTTGATCCAGTAAATCCATGCAGTTTAGTGCTAGTTACAGCAGAGCAGACTGGATCACCACTGGTTTGATACTGGCACTGGAAGGTGTGTAGCAATATATGGCACATGATAATACCAGGCCTTAATTAGAAATTTACATGAACATATTTTTACCTTCACTGAAAGTGTAAGACCTTGTTATTTGAATTATGAATATATCTGTATACACAACAGGAGCAACTGATTTGATTGTGACAATTTAATTGATGTAAAACATTTAAAAAAGTAAAGATTTGGTTAGAAGAGGTAGTCACCAATCCCAGTGGCAGTGTGGTGATGTTTATACACATGATTACACTTCATTTGCACTTGCACTCAAACACCAGCATTTGATAGTAGCACACCAGCTTTCATTTGGGAGAGCAAATTCATTAATTTTAAAAAACCTTAAGTGTTTGGAACCTCTCTCTCTCTGCACCGGGCGACAGCAGAAGACACAATGTTAGTATAACTGGAGTGTGGAAGAGAGCAGCCAGCCACCATAAGTTTAATGATGTACAATATTGTAATATCTTATAATCCCTGGCAAATAGTTCAAACATATGTACTGATATATAAGCACTTTACATATTACATTTTTCTCCTACATTTGTTGTTTTGCTTGTTTCTCCAAGCTGGCTTGAGGGAAATGTGTAGTGATATCTGTGGATGTGGACTGCAGACGAGTCCCAGGCTGAAGCTGGGAGAGTAGGCTGTACCTGTGACACTGTGATACCACATTTCTTTGCCAGTTCCTCTTTGGCTTCCTCACTAGGATAGGGATTACTCAGGTGAGAGTAGAAATACTCGTTCAAGACTTCCGTAGCCTGTTTGCTGAAGTTACGTCGTTTTCGCCTTTGAAGTGAAACAAAGAAAGGTTTCAGTATCACTGGTTTAAAGTGAATCTCAAGCATTTAACTTTTTATAAACTGCATTAAACCAATCTAAACGTTTTTTGCTATTTGCTTTCCTCAATTTGCAAAGAATTCATGTTATGTTTTGTCAAATTGTCAGGCAAGCGGAGACTATTCCATTAGTATCCTGACTTGCGACCTGCCAATGGCAGAAAGACTTTGGGTTGTTCGAAGGCAGGTTAGTTGCATGAACCTCTGGCCTTCATTGTCACTTGTGGGCGGAGCAACAAGGCAAATTCCTTGTATATGAATACTTGGCTAATAAATTTATTCATTCATTCATTCATTCATTCATTCTTTTCACAATCTTTTCAACTCCAAGATGAATAATGTCAGTTTCTCAAGTCTGTCCACAGAATTAATTCTCTCATGCCAGGGAGTATTGGTATGCCATGCCAGTCTGAAGAAGGGTCTACACCCAAAACGTCACCAGTTCCTTCTCTCCATAGATGCTGCCTCAACCGCTGAGCTTCTCCAACATTTTGTGTCTACCTATATATTTTACCAGCATCCGCTGTTCTTTCTTAAACATTCCAGTACATTTTTTTTGTAAATGAGTGAACTGAGAATTGGGCACACTAATCCAATGAGTGATGGAAGCAAATCGACTCGAGAGTTCAACACAACATATGCTAGTGAATTCAAAGTCTTTTTCCGTGGAAGGAAATTGTGAAAACTAAATAGGAATAAAATACTATTGAGTAAATATACATTCTAGTTCTGTCACCGAAGCTGACATCAGAAAATGCTTCAATAGGGTGAATCCTCGGAAAGTCTCCGGCTCCAATGGTGGACCTGGCCGCGTTCTTAAAACCTGCATGGCAGCAGACTTTGCGGACTTCAACTCCTCTTTGCTAAGGTCCAAGTTTCCCCACCTACTTAAAAACGTTATCAACAAAACCAGTGCCCAAGAAGAGTAAGGTGACATGCTGGAAGTAACATCTGTGGCGATGAAGTGCTTGGATTGGTTGGTTATGATGCATGTCAACTCCTACCTTAGCAAGGATTTGGACCCACTAAAATTTGCTTACTGCAGAAATAGATCAACGGAGGATGAGATCTTGCTGGCTCTCCACTCTGTACTGGACCACTTGCACAGTAAGAACATGTACACCAGGCAGTTGTTCATCAACTACAGTTCGGCATTCAACACTATCATCTCCTCCAAACTTGTGGTCAAACTCCAGGAACAGGTTCTCTGCTCATCCTTGTGCAACTGTATTATTTCAATAAAACTTAAACCAGTGTGTTATATGGAGCACGGGGAACTGAGGCCCCAGTGTGTTAAATGGAGCATGGGAACTGGCGCCCTGGTGTGTTAAATGGAGCATGGGAACGAGGGTCTCAAAAAGGCAGTCATCAAGCATTACCAACCTGGCCACGCTCTCATTTCACTCTTGCCATTGGGAAGGGGGTATACAATTCTAATAACCGTGACCTCCAGGTACAGGAACAGTCATCACGCTATTGAATACTTCAAACACCAACTAAACTTCGAACTACGAACTGTTTCAGTTGCATGAGAGACTTTGGGCTTTTCTCTTGTTCTTTTAGTTATTGAACATTTTTTAAATAAAATCTATTGGGTACTGTGTTTACAAACCTGTTGTGCTGCTGCAAGTAAGAATTTCATTTGGTACACATGGCAATTAAACATGCTTGATTCTTAACTGCCGCATTTCACCTGAATGAAAGGAACTTTTGTGCATACTCTGTTTTTATTTTAGATTTCAAGCAGCTGTAGTTTCTTGCATCCTCATTGAAAAGACCGTGTTTGAGGTATTGCCAATATATGGGCAGCTAAGAACAAGTCCTGCCCACATAACTGATGTAAAAAATAGACAGATAGCCAAGCCAAACCCCAGACTCAGACTTAGCCTTCAAATTTTTTGTATCTCTCTAAATATTCCTAACATACAGAAACATACAAAAGATCTTAATAATTTACAAAATGAAAACGATTAAGGCATAAAAAAACAGTTCATGATATTTCAAGGTGGTCAAGAAGATTCAGTAGTGTGATTGAAGAATGCTTAAACAAAATTGGCACGGTAATAGGCACCAGCATAGTTCTACCCTAGTTGACCTACAAAATGCAACATCACGCATTTATCTGAATTAAACTCCATCTATCATTCCTCGGCCCACTGATCAATATCCCACTGTAGTCTTAAATAAACTTCTTCACTGTCCAATATACCACCAATTTTAGTGTCACACACAATCATATTAACCATGCCAACTACATCCAAATCATTTATAGACATAATGAACAGTAGTCACAGCAATGATGCCTGTGTCACATCACTTGTTAAAGTCCTCCAGTCTGAAAAACAACCCTCTACCCCCACCTCCTGCTTCGTACCTTCAAGTCAATGTTGTATGCAATTGGCTAGCTTACCCTGGATCCCATGTGATCGAACCTTTCAGATTAACTGACCAAGTGGCACCTTGTCAAAGGCCTTGCTGAAGTCCTGAAGGAGGTTTCCGAGCCGAAACGTCACCTATTCCTTCTCTCCAGAGATGATGCCTGACCCGCTGAGTTACTCCAGCATTTTGTGTCTATCCATGGTGACAAAGCCTGCTTCACTGCCCTCATCTGTTTTCTTGGTCTCCTCTTCAAACATCTTGCCCAGGCAACAAGCCGTGCTGACTATCCCCAATTAGTCTTTGTCTTTCTGAATGCATATACAACCTGTCTCGTGGAATCCCCTCCAATAACTTACCCACCACTAATGTTAGGCTCACTGCCTTAGTGCCCACACTTTTCCTTGCAGCCTTTTTAAACACACACACAGCATTAGCAATTTCTAATCTAACTCCACACAATATCAGGGATTGCATGTTGCAAGGGGAAACATTTTCTTCAAAATTCCTATTAAAAAGGTTTTGCAAGACAGCAAGAGACCTTTTTATCAACTGCTCAAAATCTCCATTCCTCTATTCACACTTATATTCAGGGAACCTGTACTAGAGTTTTGTCTCGTTGTGCCTCTAATATTATATTCCTTGTAAACTGCAATGAAGTGGTGAGATTGTCAGCCAGGACAGTTACTAGAAGAGTACAAGACTTGGCTGATGACCCGTGGACACAATTACAATGCCATGTCCAAAATGTTGATGCTTTTTCTGTTGATTTAGATGAGAGTAATGACAGAATTGACACAGCTCAGTTGCCTGTATTCGTTCATCGTAAGATGAATCATTCAACACTATCAAGGAACTGGCAAGATGAAAGACGCTGTGTGGGGCAGATATATTTATGAAGGTCTGCAAAACATTCGAGTGTCTGAATTTAACCTGGGAAATTGTTTGTGTGTTATTAGTGAAGTATCAGCGAATATGATGGATTGATAGGTGGAATGAACGGCCACACAGAATCAATGGGCACAGCAAAATGAATCAGATTGCACTGCATTCTTTTCTCAGCAACTGCATTGTGAAAAGACACTAGTCGTCGATGAAGTTTTTGAAAGTCATAGTTAACAGTAAATTTCATCCATTCTCACCGACAATTCCAAAGCTGCTTGGAAGAAATTGTTGCACCCAACAGTAAGGAGCAACTTTACAAAACTTTGGTTAGGCCATCATCATCATAATCATCATCATCATCGTTGAAAACATCAACGGTGCCTTACAATGCTATGTACGACAGTGATCGCAACTTCTACTGAAGTGTGGATGGCCGTTGGCTTGCTAGGAACTCATCCGCCCTTTGACATGTCTTGTTTTGGGTCCTGCTGGGGGTTCACAGCCCCCCCCCCCCCCCCCCTCACCTGGCAAACCAGGTGGGGGAGACGGTTTAGTCGCCGACTATCCGACCATGGAGCAGATAGCATGGGATTACATGGTAGGGAACGCCCCCCGACCTGACCATTAGGCCATGGCTGAAGTATTGTGTGCAGTTCTGGTTGTCACTTAAGGAAGGACAGGATTGCACTGGCAAAAGTGCAGAGGAGATTTACCAGGATGAGGAATGTTTCAGCTAGGAGAGACCAGATACGCTTGTTTTTTGTTGTTGTTTGGAGCAGAGGCGGCTGAGGCGGGAGCAGCTGATAGAGATATACAAAATTATGAGGAACATTGATCAGGTGGACAGTGAGAATGTTTTCCCCATAACATATATCTAAAACCAGGTTGCACATGTGAAGAATAAGATGGTGAGAGGGGACCTGAGTAAAATCTTTTTCCCCCAGAGTAAGTTGCAATGTGGAGTGCACTCTCTGTGAGGTGAAGGATGCAGGTGCACCTAAAACAGCAAGAATTTGGAAGAGCATTTGAATCGCCAAGCCTGAGAAGGTTACAGGCCATGTTCTTGTGATGGGATTTGCATAAAAGGATATTTGGTAGGAATGGATATGCTGGGCTGAATGGCCTGTTTTGTGCTCTTTGATCCATGACTCTGCAAGACATGTCATGAGTGTGAGCGGAGCTCTCCTTGCCTTGATGAGCACTGCTTCAAACAAACACTCAAAAACTGAAACAATACAGTGGCCGTGATTGGCACTCGATCCACTAGCTAACATGTTTACTCCCTCTCTGGTGTGTACTATCTACAGGATACAGCAAAACAACTTAGCAAAGCATCCTCAGGACCACGCACCTAATTAATTATTGCTCCATTGGATGGATCAGGTCGCTAACCTTATTTTAACACCATACTCTTAAGTGAGCCTGTGAAGGGTCGACCCAAACCTCACCTATTCCTTTTCTCCAGAAATGCTGCCCGAACCGCTGAGTTACTCCAGCACTTTGTGTCTATCTTAAAGTGACACACCTGCCTGATTTGGAAATATATCACCATTCCTTCACTCCTGCTGAGTGAAAAGCCTAGAACACACTGTTTCACAATGTTATGGTGGAACCGTTACCATTAGTCTTCTCAAAACCAATTAGGGATGGAAATTTTATCTTCCCAATATTGAGCTGAGAACTGGATGTGGTTCAGAGACTGATGAGGGTTGAGAGATAATGATGTGATGGAACTGGAAGTCATTGGTACATATGTAGAAGCTGAACCAACAGCAGCAGTCAATGTTGGCAAGGAAGAGCACTCAGACATATTGTCATAGAATGGTACAGTACGGAAACAGGCCCTTTGACCCACTTGTCCATGCGACTAATTTGGTATACTGGGCGAGATGCATATGCCTGCGTTTGACCCATTTCCCTCCAAATCTTTCCTATCATGTATTTGTCTAAATGTCTTTTAAAAATCACTATTATACTGTCCTGTTCAGATTCTGGCAGCTCATTCCATCAGGCTTCCTGCATTTAAATAAATGCATTTTAATGTACAGACCTGCTCCACAAAGTTGGAAATGGACAAAATACTGCACTGCTTGTTCACGCTTAGAAAGTGGAACTGGGGAGGGCATGGGTCCGGACAAAAGGAATGGCAGGAGAAACAGATAGACACAAGGATTGTCCAGTCTTTGTAACACAGAAATCTATGTTGCTTTCAGTAAAAACAAAGTGCTATGTTGCCACGCTTGTGCATCAATGAAAACATGCGAAACAAAGTGCGATGACAGCAGAATGATGGGGAAGGAGAAAAGTAATAGTTATTCTGGGAAACTTTTCTTTGCCTGAAAATGGTAAAGTGTTAAATTGGAAGGAGGCAGTAAAGCTGAATATGGAAAACTCAAATGGAGAGAGTCAAAACTTTCAAAAAAATGAATGATGATTTCATTATGGAAGACTGTTATGTAAAGTAAATCCTGCAGAGGATGATGAAGAGTTGGGGAATGGCGTCGAGGTACCACCGCAACTAATTTGCCAATCACCCTCTTCGCCTGTACGCACCTATCAATTGCCAGTTTTTGGCCCATCCCTTCACCTCACCTCTCCTCACCTCTCTACCAACTTTCACCCCTCTATTCCATCAGCATGAGGAAGGGCCCTGATCCAAAAATGTAATAGACAATAGACAATAGGTGCAGGAGTAGGCAATTTGGCCCTTCGAGCCAGCACCGCAATTCAATGTGATCATGGCTGATCATCCCCAATCAGTAACCCGTTCCTGCCTTCTCCCCATATCCCCTGACTTCGCTATTTTTAAGAGCCCTATCTAGCTCTCTCTTGAAAGCATCCAGAGAACCTGCCACCATCGCCCTCTGAGGCAGAGAATTCCACAGACTCACCACTTTGTGAGAAAAAGTGTTTCCTCGTCTCCTTTCTAAATGGCTTACTCCTTATTCTTAAACTGTGGCCCATTTCCCTCCACAATTTTTAAAAAATATATAAAAATCCAATTTATTCTTAAAGGAGGGATGGCGAAAGTTAATTGCAGACTCTTCCAGATAAAAGGAAATAGATATTGACCTTACTGTCAGAGATATTGACCTTACTGAGGGCAAACAGATGCTGGAGGGTCTGGGTGGTAGATTCATTAATGATCATATCTGGTTGCTGCAGAACAATTGTCAAATCAAACAGAAAACCACAAACATTGCCTTTGACCAATTACTAGAAGTGTGAGATTGGCAAATAGATCATAAGCAGTTTAACCCTAACCTCCCCAAGCAACACAGCAGAGATTGACATCTCTTGGGTGGGAGGGGGGGGGGGGGGGGAGAGGAGATAACCTACCTCCTTGAACCACAGTATCACCTATTCATACTCCACGGCACCAATTTGGCTCAACCATTATTTTTGCTCTCTTTGTTTTGCCTGTTGTTTCTCATCTGTGTGCACCACAGTAACCCTCTATTTCCTGCTGCTTCATATGAGTACACAGCCTTCTACTAAATACACGAATAATATTCTTTACTCACTCCCATAGGTAGCCAGTTCCAGATTCACACCAATTCCTATTGATTAGTAAGTTAAAAGACTCCATTGATTTTGTGGTGATGATAATATGTTTGAAGGTCTCACAGGTTTTCCATTTTCCTCAAGTGGAACCACTCTTACAACTGTGTATGTTCCTTTTGGCCCATCCCTTATCCTTTGCAAATATAATGAAACTGAACCGTTTCAATTGTCCTGTCAAGTATAACCTCACGTTTTCAGTATCAACTGTTTTTCCCCCCAAGCTCGCCTGTAGCTGTGCAATAGTTTTAAGAGATGGTGACTTATTTTGTATAACATGGGAAGCTTCAAACTTAATGTGTAGGAAGAAACTGCAGATGCTGGTTTACACCGACGAAAGGCACAAATTGCTGGAGTAACTCAGCGGGACAGGCATCATCTCTCAATAGAATGAAAATAGACAATAGGTGCAGGAGTAGGCCATTCGGCCCTTCCAGCCAGCACTGCCATTCAATGTGATCATGGCTGATGTTTCTGGCCGAGACCCTTCTTCAGTCTGACCTGAAAAGTCACCCATTCCTTCTATCCAGAGATGCTGCCGATCCCACTGAGTTACTTCAGCATTCTGTGTCAAGCTTCACACAAATTTTTATCAACAGCTTCCTGACATGGCAAGTGGAGAAATGAGGTATTTCTTGCACCAGGCTTCAAGTAGCAAGATGTGGTCTAATGTTTCGCATTATTTCACTATTAATAACAACAGATGGCGTCAACAATTTGAGCAGATGCTTGCAGCTTGAAACATACCTTGCATCAAGGAATCGAGATCGCAGGATCATCACTGCTTCACATGTACTCTGCTTCAGCTGCATCTGAATGGAATTGAATTTGCGGTGGATAATAGAAACCATACGCTCAATCTCCTTTGGTGAAATCGGCCTGGTCCGACTCTGTTCACGAAGCAAGTTCATAACGTGTGTGGTGAATTCACTACAGGCCTACCAACAGAAAAAAAAACAAGATTAGAATATACATTCACAAGGGATTCATCAGATGGATTGCATGATTAATGTGAACAATGCCATTTTTCATCCAATATCCGTTAATTACTCAGTAAATTAAGGATTCAGTGCTTATAGACTACATATTACCAAGGTGACAAGCAGTGCTCCAGAACTTCAAACACAAATATTGGATCGGATAGTGATATTCTCCAAATGCCATCAGGTCAAATACTTGTGGTCAGGTCAGGCACGGGTTGGCTATGGACAGTTCAGGTTTTACTTTTATACATAAGCAGACCTCTCATGGAGATCTCTAATGAAGGAACTGGTATTGTATTGCTTGAATAATTACAATATGATTTGTAAAATTGAATTTTTTTAAAAAATGTTAATAAAATCTAACTGATCTGTGGCATTTATGTCTTTATAAATGTGGCTAAATTTTCAGAATCTGGTTATGCGTGATTGAAATAAAATGATTCTAACAACTGGCCTTCAGAAGTACTTTGGATTGTGAAATTTGGCCACGTGACAAAATCATTGGGACTCCACTGAGGAACAATTACAGAGAATAAGCTATTTTTTCCCACTTGTTATTAGCCAGCTATGCCAGGTTTTTTTAATGCTATATTACAGGTAGATGCTTATGTGCAGGAAACAGATCTCTCTGGCAAAAACGCACTCTGCTTCAGTGAACTATTCTAACAATTGTGGAGAAGGCAGGCACGGGTTAATGATTGGGGACGATCAGCCATGAACACAATGAATGGCGGTGCTGGCTCGAAGGTCCAAATGGCCTCATCCTGCACTTATTTTCGATGTTTCTATGTTTCTTAATTGGCCTTTGATAGGAATGGGAATACTTCATGTCACATGTGACTAGGCATAGTGAAATACTTTGCATGCATACACAATTTATACAAATAGCGGCCACCCAGGATACGACTAAATAGTACTTCCGGTGCAAATTTCAAGAGATTAAGTATAAACTAGTTGGAAGTCAGTGTACCAATACGGTTTACAGTCTGATAGTCAATCAACCTGATTGCTTAATTCCTTGTTTGAATTGATTTTACTTGTACTGAAAGGATTTATTTGATGAACACAAACATGAAATTTCAAAAGACATAAAACCAATGCATTATGGATGTCCAGGAAGGAACTGCAGATGCTGGTTTACACCGAAGATAGACACAAAATGCTGGAGTAACTCAGTGGGACAGGCAACATCTCTGGATAGAAGGAATGGGTGACATATTGGGAAGAAGGGACTCGACCCGAAACGTCACCCATTTCTTCTATCCAGAGACGCTGGATAGAAGAATCCAGCATTTTGTGTCTATCTTCAGCATTATGAATGTTGGGCTATATACTCCTTCACAAGGCGGGCCACACCTGCTCATACTTCTCCAGCTCCGAGTGGTAAATCTGTCGTATTTGTGTGAGTTTGGCTCTGTAGTCAGAGTGCTCGATGGAACTCTCATTCGGTGAACCGCCGGATGCTGCCGCCGCAGCCGCCGCTGCAGCCGACCCTCCGCCCTTCTCAGGGCCGGACACTCCTTCTGCCAGCAACATGTTGTCCAGTCTCATCAACTGCGGATCTGGAGACTCCTCTTCTTGGACACCGCGAATACTCAGCACTGTGTGAAGCAAAAAGAGACCGTTACAGACTTTGCAACAGAAACAACAGAAAAAAAATGGCAGATTAAAAAGATAATCATACATTTGCCATGATGCTGAGGTGATATGGCAAACTGCCTCCTAATAATGCTGCCTAGGCAGCTTACAACCCAGTGGTATGAATATTGATTTCTCTCATTTTAAGTAACCCCCGCATTCCCTCACTCTTCATCCCTCCCCCACCCACATCGCACCAGCTTCTCGTTCTCACCTAGCAAAAAGCGAACAATGGCCTGTTTCCTTTATCATCGTTACTTTTTTGCATATCTTTAATTCATTTGTTCTATATCTCTCTTCATCACCGTCTATGTCTCGTTTCCTTTCCCGTGACTCTCAGTCTGAAGAAGGGTTTTGACCCGAAACGTCAACCATTCCTTCTCTCCAGAGATGCTGCCTGTCCCGCTGATTTATTCCAGCATCTTATGTCTGCCTTCTAGTAAAGCAGTTTAAATTAAACAATGATCGGTTTAATGAATGTAGCTCAGAGAGATACACAGGAAGAAAAGTTTTTGTGGGAAATACTTTAAAGATGTTTTTTTTTTAAAGCCTTTTCACATTCACATGGTCAGTGTTACCCATTTTAAATTACCTCAAAAGGGGATTGGGATTAAAATGTCTAGATATTGGGATTCAGCAATGGAACTACAGATCCATCATCTGAGGCTAACAAATCACTTCACAATCAATTCTTAGTATGATATCGACATTTACCATTTCCACTTCATTAAAATTTTATATTTCTTCAAGATCCATTTCAAAATTAAACCATTATATTGAATTTTGACAAATGCTTGTAAAATAATGAAGAGCAATTGTAACAGCATCAATAATCAGTTAAAATATCCAAGCATTGATTCTAGACTAACTGATTGTAATCTGAATGTCCTCCATTGAAAGAAGCAGCATCGTTCAGCTTGGCTTCAAGTGCAATCGGCAATCAATGCAGCACGGAAAAATTAAAGCATGTCCCGGGGAATATTCTACAAACATTCTTTTGTGCAGTACTATTAGCTTCCATGCTGATTTACACAGCTATGAAATTGCGATCACGAACGAACACACACACACACGCACACGCACACACGCACACAAAGATAAAGCCCTACCACCAATAAGAATAAAGGCAACTGGTATATTGGAACATCACCACCTGCATCTTTCCGCTCAAGTCCCACACCATCTGACTTGCAAATATATTACTGTTATTTCATTATCACTGGGTACTGATCTTAAAACCTCCAGATCAATAGCATTATGAGATTACCTCCTCCAAAAAGAACTGCAAAGGTTCAAGAAGGTGCCTCGTCATCAGCTTCTCAAGGGGCAATTAGGAAATATCATAAATACTGGCTTGTTGGTGGTGCTTAGATCATAAAAATCTAAAATGTTAAATCAAACAAAGGAAAATTTGAAAGTATGAGAAGTGAGTTTAATTTAGTTTAGAGATACAGCATGGATACAACTGGTTATGGTTGATTGGTAGTGAATAGATATGGCAGTGGTCAGTATTTTAGAAAATAATGGATAGATTTCAAAGGAAATACATTCCTAAATGGCACAGAAACCCCAAAACAAATTCTAAATCATCTGTGGCTGACGTAAGAAATTTAAAAGAATATTAAGTCAAAGGAAGAGGATTATAAAGTTGCCAGAAATAGCACCAGGCCTAAGGATTGGGAGCAGTTTGGAAAACAGCAAATGGGGATCAAAAAATTGATAAGAATAGGCAAGATAGACTACATGTATACTGTTGGATAGAATTGAACTGTAGAAAGCTTTATATAGACATAAAAAGGAAATGAATCGTCAGGGCAAAAATGGGCCCACTACTGACAGACAGGAGAATTTATAATGGAGAAATAAGGAAATGGCATGATAATTAAAAATTACTTTGTATCCTTCATCATGGAGATAACTTGCCTGATATATATTAGAGAATAAAAGGTTGAGTGCAAATGATGAACGAAAGCAACTATGAGTCAATAATAATACAAGACAAGTTGGTCAGCCAACTTGTGCATTACTTTGTAACCCAATGGACCCAATGATCCACATCCCAAGTTTTAAAGTAGATAGTTTGAGAGATATTGGATGTTCTGGTTATCAACTCCCAGGGTTCTATAGATTCTGAAATTGTTTTTGTGGATTGGAACTTAGCAAATATTACCATATTTTAAAGAAAGGGGGGACAGAGGAAACAAGGAGTTACCGACCTATTAGTCTATCATCAGTGACATGGAAAATATTGGAATCCATTATAAAAGATATAAGAGAACATCCTATAAAGAATAATAGGATTGAGCAAGATCCTTGTGGATTTATGAAAGGCAAGTTGTGTGTGATTAATCTATTAGAGTTATTTAAGAGTGTGACCTCCTAGAGAACTAATGGGTGTAAAATGGTTGGATTTTTGGAAAGCTTTTGATATTGGTCAATGAGGTTTGAGAGCAGTGTAACTGAGGTAATGTACTTTAGTGTATTGAAAATTAGTTATCAAAATGAGAGCACGGAATTAATGGCTGGTAGGCTATAACTAGTAAGGTACCACAGGGATTAGTATTTAGGTCCCAGCTATTCACAATATATGACAATGTTTTGACAAAGAAGCCATATATTATAAATTCACATTTGCTGATGAAACTAAACCAAGGAGGGATAGTGAATATGAGGAAAGTGTGCAAAGTTAGGCTTTAGGGGCATACAGCCAAGCTGAGCAAGTGGGCAAGAGCAAGGCAGGTGGAATGTAACTTGGAAAATCACGAGGCCATCCACTCTGGTGCACGTAATAGAAAAGCAAAGCATTCGTTATGTGGTGTGAGGTTGAGTGTTGCTGTTGCTGTTGCTGTTCAAAGGTTCCTGGGTGTGCTTGTATGCAAGTAACTGAAAGCTAACATGCAAGTTGTGCAGGTACTTAGGAAGACAGAAGTCTGAAGAAGGGTTTCGGCCCGAAACGTCGCCTATTTCCTTCGCTCCATAGATGCTGCTGCACCCGCTGAGTTTCCCCAGCAATTTTGTGTACCTTCGATATTCCAGCATCTGCAGTTCCTTTTTGAATACTTAGGAAGACATGTGGTTTGTTAGCTTTTGTAGGGAGTTTGATTAGAGAAGTGCGGGTGATTTAATACAATTGTTTTGGGCCTTGAGGAGACCACACCTGGTGTATTTAAACAGTTTTGATTTTCTTACCAAAGAAAGAATGCCTTTGACCTGGAAGGAGTGCACCTAAGTTTCACTAACATAGTTCTAGGGATGGCAGGTTTGCCAAACAATTCGGTAAACTTGGACTATATTCTCCATTCGAGTTTAGAAAAACTTGGACTATATTCTCCATTTGAGTTTAGAAGAATGAGAGGCAATCTCATCAAAACCTACAGATTGGTTATAGGGTTTGACAGGATAGATGCAAGGAGGATGTATCCCTTTACTGAGGAGGCTAGGTCAAGGGAATATAGTTTCTGAGAAAGAATGGGCCATTTGGGACTGAAATGAGGAAAGATTTCTTCACTTAGAGGGCAGTTAGAATCCTCTACCCAAGGGAACTATGGCAGGTCCCTCACCGAGTTAATTCAAATCAAAGATCAATAGATTTCTGGATATTAGGGGAATTGGGGAATATTGTAATAGCACTGGAAAATGAAGCTGAGACTGAGGATCAGCTATAATCAAGACACATGGCCTACACTTGTTCCTAATTCTAATGTTCAAAAATAAAAATTATATTTAATTTACTGTTTAATCATTTTAATACAAATAATAACAATATCTAGGATGAAGTGACAAGTCTGAGGAACAGCCAGTGATTTTCCAAATGTACCCAGTAGAGGGAGCATGTGGAACCTGTACAAATTGGACAGGTTGCACCTCAGTAGGGCTGGAATTAATATCCTTGTAGGAGGTCTGCTAACATTTAAACAAGTTTGGCAAAGGTTTGGAAACCTCAAAGGGAATTTAAGAAGAGGAGAAAAAAAGCAGGGAAGGGACATGCATACAGTAGTAAGTGACGTGAACACACTACAAAATCAATGTAAAGCCAGTCAGCGTATCGAAGTACAGCAATCTCTTGAAATTACAGAGGTTTGCAGTTTTCACAAGATATATGAAATAATAATAATAGTAAAATTGTATGATGAGGAGAGCAGTAAGGTAACTTGCTGCAATAACTGCCACACACACTAAAACAATCAAATGCAAAATGTTTAAGAAAGAACTACAGATGCTGGAAAAATCGAAGGTAGACAAAAATGCTGGAAAACTCAGCAGGTAAGGCAGCATCTATGGAGCGAAGGAATAGGTGACGTTTCGGGTCGAGACCCTTCTTCAGATTGTTTATTAGCATTTCAAGAGGTAATGCCATAAAGGTTGCAGTAAACACGGGTCTTTTCGATCTGGTATTTGAAGAACATTGGCCTAGAAATTCACCTGTACGATCTTCCTAGTGGTAGCAATCTCCCTAACATCGTTTAAAAAAGTTTTAGAAAAGAAAAATCACTAAATTTGTTCACACCAGTTCCAAAACAGCATTAGCTGGACCTCCTGTGTTAGTCTTTGTACACCAAGCTTTAGGAGTCAAATTTCCCACGTTAGTGACAGCATTCTCCACAGCTTTGATATTATGAAGTGCAGGTCTTCCCCAGGCTACGAACGCCTGACTAATGTACAGACCTAACAGCTGCTGTGAAGCTGCAGGAATATTCTGCTGTGTGGGAGCTTGATTTGCGGCAATATCTGAATTAAACAGCCTGATTTAACTACACATTACCCTTGGTTGGTCCATGTGTTTGTCTAAATTGATTGCCAAGCCGCCACATTGTCGACTTGCGAACTCTTCGGGTTACAAACAGTTCACAGTAATGGGACCCTGTCATAACCTGGGGCGAACCTGTAGCTATTGAAGGATCACACCATTGTACGAAACAAGGAGGCAATACAAACATTCAAATTTAAATCTAAATTGGACCAAGTGATAGCCCATACTTTATAAATGTTAGTGTTGATTGCAGTTGCTTGAACTATCTTTTCTTGGAAGTGTTTTTTTTTTTGTTTCAGTGAAATCATAAGTTGAATGCTTCGTAAACAGCACTATGACTTTTCATCAGCTGCTGGAAAGTGTTTGCGAGGGATGTTTGCAAGCTATAATGATGGAAGTATTTGTCAGATGTCCAGGATATACCTCCAGTTTCGGCAGGTTTGACAGATAACATTCCAGTAACAAATGAACAACAGCACTATAACTTTTCATCCACTTCATATAAAAACGCACACCTCCAGATTCAGGGACAGTTTCTTCCCAGCTGTTATCAGGCAACTGAATCATCATACCGCAACTAGAGAGCAGTCCTAAACTTCTATCTACCTCATTCGTGACCCTCGGACTATCTTTGATCAGACTTTGCTGGCTTTACTTTGCACTTCACGTTATTCCCTAATCATGTATCTAGACACTGTAAATGGCTCGATTGTAATCATGTATTGTCTTTCCGCCGACTAGTTAGCAAGCAACAAAAGCTTTTCACTGTACCTTGGTACACGTGACAATAAACTAAACGGAACATAAATCTGGAAGTTGTTACCTTGCATATTCCAGCACCTATCTCATAGTAGTAATTGCAGCTGATACCACTGTCTTTTTGGCTGTAAGCTCCAGGCACCAATCCTTGTGCAGAAAAATCCTCTTTAAAACTCCATCTTCTTTCCTTAAACATATGCCGTCTTTCCCAGCTTCTCTTGTCTATCCACATCACTCGTCCCTCAAACTTTTAATAAATCTCTTCTACTCATCTTCTTCAAACCTTTAAATTGTTCCTGAAATATGATGCCAAAACTGGACACAATACTGTCTGAAGAAGGGTCTCGACCCGAAACGTCGCCAATTTCTTCTCTCCATAGATGCTGCCTCACCTGCTGAGTTTCTCCGGCATTTTTTGCCTATCTTCGATTTTTCCAGCATCTGCAGTTCCTTCTTAAACACAATACTTCTGTTGATCTAGTTTTATAACATAGTTCATTGTCCACATCAAGAGAACACAAGCTTCCAGCTTTAGTACTTGTTCCAAATATAATAAATTTACGTTTTAGTGGCAGCATGCCCAAAGACTATTGCTTGCTTGCCGGTAGGTGTTTTTAGTACCCTCCTGGGACCAGAATCAGTTAATTAATACATTTCCTTAATTTAATTTTATATGTGTGCTTAGACACATAAATGATTCTAATATCATCAGTATAAATAATGAAAGACATTAGTGTTTTCATCAAGCCCAATTTTTGTGCTGTTTTCTGGTTTTATACATCAGTATTTATTTTTAAGCTTCTCAGGAAAACTTTATATAAATTGCTATTGGTAAGATTGATGTAAAGTAGATATAAATTTTGTCATATTTTCAAAATGATTTCAGCACCTTAAACTTTGTTAAATATGGTGCCTCTCGTGTAAATTCACACTTTTAAAATATAATAATAATGTTGACGATGACAGTGAAGATTGTAATTACAAAACAGCACTGATCTTTTTCAGATTAATATCTACAGTAAATCCATGCAAAAATTCTTAAGTTCAAACCTCAACATACTCATATGTTTAATTAACGTTTAAAAATACATCTCAAGTGACAATGATTTTCAAAAATAAATTATGCAAAACAATGTATTACTTTCTAATAACTTTGGTGGAAAATAGACAGACGATGCAGGGGTGGGTGTAGTTGAATGCTGCCAAAGCTTCCCTTGGTCTCATTTATTTGCCATTAATTGTCTGTTTCAACTGACAAATAGAAACAGTGGGGTGATACATTAACATTTTCAGCAATGCTGAGTATAATTTACAAAATTGAGTTTGTATAAAGTAGCAAGAATCTCAACACAACAGCTGGCAGTAGAAGGGCTCCCCTATTTTTTTTTAAATCTGCCAATAATTACAGCTGGTGGGATAGAATCAAATCCATCAAATTTCAATGTCACGGACATCAAATTTTGATCGAATCATCAAATCAAACACTTCCACTACAAGAAATGGTGGTGAGACCAGAAAAGCAACTCTTGTTTTAAAATTTCAGGTGTTCTTTGGCACAGAATGATCAGCAATGCCTATGGTGGCATGAAAGCACATTATCCAATAGGCAAACTAGCAATATTTCAATTTTCAATTGTAATGCAGCTGCTAAATATTTCAGTATGATTTGCTTGGCCCCAATTAAGATTCAATTTTCTCTTCTAACCTCCCTTAACCTGGGTCAAGTTGAGGCTAACAGTTGAAGCACTATTTCTGGGCACACGTGGGAACAATTTGACGACCCTTTATATTTGAGAAACAAGAATGTTCCCTCCTTAGCTATGCGGAACGATCTCACTTTTGTTCCCTCATTACCAAAAAGATTGGGAACTATTAATGTGGAGAGAATGAGAAAGAAGCCTGGTGCAACTCACAATGGTAATTCTACTTTGCACCTATATCTATTTTGCAGCCCAAAAATGTATATAAAGTATATATTTATAAACTAATGTGTTGGAAGGAATTGCAGATGCTGGTTTAAACCGTAGATACGAAATGCTGGAGTAACTCAGCAGGACAGGCAGCATCTCTGGAGAGAAGTAATGGATGATGTTACGGGTCAAGTCTGAAGAAGGGTCTCGACCCGAAATGTCACCCATTCCTTCTCTTCAGAGATGTTGCCTGTCCCACTGAGTTGCTCCAGCATTTTGTGTTTATAAACTAACTTTAATTTAAGGTGATGCAATATTTCTGACCAGGATCAGAATTATATTGCCTGTCTCAGTGAATAAGGTTTTATTTATGAAATTTATATTTTCTCTTGATTATTTGTTGATCTTACTATGCATTATTGCAACTTTGGTGATGAAAGTTCCAATGGCACAAATGACAGGATCAATCAACAATTGTAAAATATCTCAAGGACAAATCATTTAGAAAATGTTACTTTATATTAACTTCATAAGTTAAAAACATTTCTACAGATCAGAGTATCATTTTTAGATTTTAGAAGATTAGACAGCCGAGCTGGATGTTTTAACAATTTGGAATACTGTATCTTCTAGATCAGTGGTTCTCAAATGGGGGTACGCGTACCCCTGGGGGTACGTGAAGGCACTCCAGGGGGTACGTGAGATTTTAAAATATAGGCCTACATATATGTAGGCCTATATTTTTGCGCTGGTTAGGGGGTACTTGGCTGAAAAAATATTTCACAGGGGGTACATCACTGAAAAAAGGTTGAGAACCACTGTTCTAGATGAACCTGAGCGACATTTCCTTAGTTATGTACTTTAAACTTCATTTAAGTTTTCAGATCCTGATGACAATGAAGTACAATATCAGGCACGATAAGAAAGCAATTGCATTTGACATTAACCGCAGGTCATCTTGGAAAGTGGGTCAGGCTTCATGGGAACAGAAAAAGCACAGCTGCAAAGTGCTAGCATTGGCAGAGGTCCAAGATAGCAGGTTTTGTGATGGCAGGGAACACATCAGAAGTGTCTACCCAACGAAAACAAGTCAATCCTTCTCAGCCAGTCACATTTCCACAGATAACTGATTTTGTTTTATATAGTTTTATTTATCATTAGATCAATAGACACCGAACAGATAATCAATAATCAAAATGATGTTATTTAAAAACAACCCCTGGCTTGTGTCAATGTCAGTAACAGTGATGCTAATAGTGGATGCAGTATCTGGTGATCTTCTTCTTCTTCTTGCAAATGAAACATAAACCAAAGGAATAGTTAGATCTCAAGCCGGGTGTTGAGCAGCCAGGTTGTTGTCTCTGCGTCAATGTCTGCCAGGCCCCGACAGAGCTCCATTTGGTGGGTGGTAGAGCGGGCACCCAGAGATGACATGGTTGGATGTCTGTTGTTCTGCTCCGCATTCACAGGCTGGGCTCTGACAGAGTCCCCATCTCCACATGCTGGCATTGAAACGCCCAACTCCAGTACCAAGTCTGTTGAGATTCACCCATGCTCCTCTTGGGAGGTCAGACCCTGGACAGCTTTTATCTGGAGAAGAGATGTAGCTGTGTAATGGAGATGAGGTTGCCTTCCACTCCCGTGACCACTTGGTGGCTATCCAGTGTGCTTTTGTCTCAGTTGGCTGGATGGATACTAGGAGCTGTTTTCCATGTGGAGCAAAGGGGTGACGGGACTTCAGTCGGGGTGGCTTCTGCTCTCTGCTGATAGCCTGATGGAGGAGGTGATCTGGGTCCATGGCACAATGAGATAGTGCCAGAGTTGCTGCTTGCCTTCGGATCCCTGCAGGCAGAATGCCTGCAAGTATAGGGAGCTGCTCGACTGGACTAGGTTGAAGGCACCCAGTGATGGTTCGCAAGGTGCTGTTCAGGCCCGTGTCTACCAGGCTAGTATGTCTACTTCTACTCCATATGGGCGCGCAGTACTCAGCTGGGGCATACACAAGAGCTAAGGCAGAGGTGCGAGAGTTGATGGACTGGCTCCGCAACTTGTTCCTGCCTGGCGTAGGATGACGCCGCTACGTACCATGACATTGTCGCGGACACCAGCCAGGTGTTGGTGAAATGTAAGCGACCTGTCCAGCTTTACGCCGAGGTAAGTGGGTGTTTGTTGGAAGTCCAACACTTCCATCTATCTGGTGATGTTATTGGCAAATAGTTATATCATATAATGAATAATAATAATGAATATGTTTATTGGCCAAGTATGTACACATACAAGGAATTTGCCTCGGTGCTCCAATTGCAAGTGACAACACGACATACAGTAAACCATTAAGAATTAAACATAAAACATTAAGAATTAAAGTTCCATTTATAATATATTAACTAGTTATCAGTTAGCTCAATGTTTGGAGCCTCGTTACTTAATGGTCAATGAGGTGTTTTACATTGAACACAATTCAAGGTGAAGGATTTAAACTATTTATGTCCTCCACTATTCCTCCACTATTAACAAACTCAGGATTGCAATTGGACCTGTTCTTTGTTCCTTCACATTACCTCTTTTAGCTTGATTCCTTGAATAAAGAAATATTAACCTATTCACCTTTGTTGAGCCTTACCTTTAATTGAATACGGACACCATTTACCCTATAAAATGACTGCTATGCTAAAATGATGTAGAAATTTAAAAAAGCCTGAATACTCTAGGATTATATTTCATTAAAAATACTAACATAAAGGTGCAATGATTTATAATCTACACAATATATTTTGCACATAATGAAAGTACACAACATGGCAGTTAGATAAAATGAATCAAATTTGCATTGGGATTCCAATTTCAAAAGGTAGATGCTGCTAAAAATCTGCTCTTTTTCCCCACGTCACACACAGTAAAAATAGGTTGCAGCATGTTTAAAGTTACCAGGAGTATTGAGATTTGGAAGATGTTACAATGCAGAGTTTGTTCTCATAATTTAAAATAACTGAAAGCCTCAGTACATCAGAGACTTGGACTGACTACATATTGATCCAAATTTGCTGGGAGTTTAGCATTATGCAGCATCAGGATTCCTGTGTAAATTCATAAGCCCTGAACTTATAAATCCAACTGTGTCAGTGATTTCTCAGCTGTGTTGTGCCGCAAGACTTATTATGAAGTGCTATTGTACGGCAGGTGCTTACTGAGATTTCCCAGCATTTATTTTATGGAATGTGCTTCCAATCCTGCATCAGATTAGACATGGCACTGGATTCATAATTCCGTTCCTTTGAATGCGTTTTATAGGGCTATGGTGAGGGTAACTGCCTAGAAAATGGACTGCATAGCACTGACTTTTTCAGCTATATGAGTCTTTTTACAATACTGGAGAGATTTTGAGGAACAAGATTATTATTCAAGTTTTTACACTGTTCTTACCAAAAATCTACCCATCATGTGAAACCTTACAAATAACAGATATAAATTAGATAACTTCAAAACGGAAAGTCAAAAGCTTTTTTCATACCAGACAGATTTTCATAGTTTTACCACCGTTTTGGATACCAAAATTGTGACATTAAAAACATTTAGTCATGAATATTTAATTCATAAATAAACTTCATATGGCCCTCCATACATATACACTTTGATAATGATCTAGGGAAATATCTTCATCAATACCAGGAGAAAAATACAGTAACATGTCTGGTATTGCCTTGCAAAGAACCCGTAACGGTCGTTTTGCTTGGTGTCCAATGTCACAACGACCGTTATCGGGGTCGGTACCTCCGTAAGTTAAACCACGGAGGCTTCAAACCTCTAATATATAAACCCAACGAGATATCCTACGGTAGTAGCGATTTTTGGGCGAGTTAATTATTTTTTCTTATTTTCCAAATTAATATATCAAAAATATCGTGGGGGCAAAAATGCAAAATGTAGAGAACTCTATGATCACGTGTAACTGTTTTATTGAATTCTCAAACTCCACTGAGCATGTCCATGTACGTCATGCATTTACATACAAAACGTCTGAGGAACATAACAAAATTGTGTTGATCATAAAGGAAATCTCCAATTATGGAATTGCAGAAGGGACCACCTGTTTTCCACTACTAGATGGTCATTCCAAAATTATTTTTCAAATGCATGGTTCAGATGATGCAATCCTTCCTGAGAGACAGATTCCACCTTTCAAGGGGCACAATGGACATGAATGTCACCATGCAGCAAATCATGTGCAGAGAGCTGCAATAACGTTTGAAGTCTGAAGAGTCTCGACCTGAAACATCACCCATTCCTTCTATCCAGAGATGGTGCCTGTCCCGCTGAGTTACTCCAGCATTTTGTGTACATGTCCTTACTGATCTGAAAGGAAAAATCCTTTGGTTCTCTCAAACAAGAGGAATCGTAAAGCATCTTCTAAAAAAGTCACCAGCATCCTAAATTGGCTCCACAATGAAAGAAAACTGTGATCCTCACCAGATCTCGGGATATATTGTCCTGCTGTATTTAAATAAATATCACATTACACTGGTCCAGAAACTGCTTTAGATAAATAAACTTTTCACTGGACCCAGCAGTATCACAAAACACCCTACTGAGGAATGAACTTTTGACCGAAAATCCCCAGAGAATAGAATACCACAGAGTACTCTGAAGTGGTAAATAGACTCAGGTTGAAACATAATTCAAAATGCAGCTATACTGCAGTGTGCTGCAACATATTGACTTTTTGTGCACGCCAATTCATTTATATACAACAGATCACAGGCATTTTGTAAAAGGACGTAGAGGGAAGCCGATTTAGCAGCACACTTACACTGTATTGCTAAATCAATATTTTATTAGGTTTTCTGTTGCATTGCAGAATGACAGAAAAGTGCCATACCAAATTAGATAATGTGACACATAATGCATCACCACCAAAGTCAGCAATTCCTTATTGCCTTACAGCAATAAACAAATAATTTAATGGATTTTCTCCCCAAATTTTAAGTCACTCTCTCCTCTCCAAATATCATACATCATTTTCACATATAATATGGGGCAGGCCCTATCCCCATTTTTCTGTCATTAAGGGGGCAGCTAAGGATCATGAGCAAAATTTCAACTGTTAAATCTCTGCCGTGAATGGAGAAAGGAAGGAGGAAACCGGAAAGTGGCTCTAATGAGGACAAAAGTTCAGAAATCAGCATGTGGGAAACGGTGAATAAAAGTTCAAACTCTTAACAGAACTTACTGAAATTCTAATACACTCAATATTGGATTTCTTCTAATAAGTAACATGATTTGCACAGTAATGGGGCCAGTATTTTGGGGTCTCATGTAATGAGAAAAGGTTCTCATTGCAGCACCGGAGACCCGGGTTCGATCCCGACTACGGGTGCTGTCTGTACGGAGTTTGTACATTCTCCCCGTGACCTGCGTGGGTTTTCTCCGAGATCTTCGGTTTCCTCCCACACTCCAAAAATGTACAAGTTAGTAGGTTAATTGGCTTGGTAAATATAAAAATTGGCCCTAGTAGGTGTAGGATAGTGTTAATGTGCAGGGATCACTGGTCGGCGCGGACCTGGTGGGCTGAAGGGCCTGCTTCCGCGTGATATCTCTAAACTGAACTCAGTGTGAATCAAATGCTGGGAAATGGGGCGAGTAGAGCAAGGATTCGTTGGTCAGCATGAACATGAAAATAGCAAAGGGAACAGTAACAGACTTTGAGAATGCACAGGCTAACAATGGAAAGGCAGGTGGCAAATTAAATTTAATTTAGAAATGTAGTACATTTTGCAAGAAAAAAAGAGAAAATATAAATTAAACACAAGAACAAAATAACTTTGGTGTATGTGTCCATATATCGTGGAAATTGATATATTTTTTACTCTGCTATATTATGATATTGAAACATTTAATGAATGCACTGCTATTCTCAGTAAATCTAATAATTTTGAAATAATGATACAATTGATTGCTAATCCAACTGTTATCCTCCCCTGCTGAATTTCAACCATGGTACTGGCAAGTAACCTTGGCCGTATCACTTTCAGCTCCACAACCCATGCTGTGTAGGAAGTAGGGTCGTGCGACTGCTACTATTTATTTCCCCTGCCACAAATTAAATGACCGCAGAATCTTGAAATGGGTTGCTACTGAACACTAATCCCCAAAGCATCATGAAATTATTATCGGTGGATTAGCATACAATTTATTCACTTCTTGAGATGTGTGCCAGAACCCAAATTAATTTTTTTTAAATTGTTGAGACATGTTAATGCCTCTTGAACTGCATGGATCAGGTTTCCTGCAAATTACAACCCATGATAAAATACAATTCCTGATAGTTTGAACTGAGCATAGAAAATGCTAGAAATATGCAGCAGGGCATGAGATTAATGAACATGTGGAAAGTATATGAGAGCTTACTATTTCTGGCTGAAACATCTTGCGACTTTGCAAAATTTAAGCAATCTAATTATTTTGGCCATAAATTACATCATATTCAGCATTGTAAATTAAAACAAGAAAATGCTGCAAGTACGGTGGCCTTACAGCGCCAGAGAACCGGGTTCGATCCTGCTTATGGGTGTCTGCAAGGAGTTTGCAAGTTCTCCCTGTGACCGATGTGGATTTTATCCGGGTCCTCTAGATTCCTCCCACACTCCAAAGACATACAGGTTTGTAGGCTAATTGGCTTGGTAAAATTGTAAATTATCCCTCGTGTGTAGAATCGTGTTAGTCATAGTTATAGGGTCATACAGGGGTGGGAGATTGCAACCTTCACGTGGTCCGCCCTGTTTCGACGAATGCAATCAACCTGGCGTGCACAATCAAGTAAGATCAAATAGAACAAGTTGTCCTACAACTTTAGGCTGTGCATGCCATACGCAAGAGGAAGAAGAGTCATACAGTGTGGAAACGGGCCTTTCGGCCCAACTTGCACACTGGCTAACATGTCCCAGCTACACTTGTCCCTCCTGCCCGCGTTTGGCCCATATTCCTCCAAACCTGTCCTATCCATGTATCCAAGTTAGTATGCGCGGATCGATTAAGTTAGTTGGCACGCTCGGTGGGCCAAAGGGCCCGTTTCTTCGATGTATATCTAAACTAAACAACTCAGCAGATCAGCCAACATCTATGGGAAAAGAAAGAGATGTGCATTTAGGGTTGAAGACCCTTTGTCAAAACCAGGGAGGAGAGAAAGACATTTCCTTAAGCTGCAGGTAAGAAGGGGTTTGTTTCTGTTAGGGTAAAACCAGGGTGAACATGGACTGTAAACAAAGTTTTCTGGTCAATGAGTGAATGTGTGTATAGAGTGAGAATAGAGACAAAATAAAAGAATGTAGGAGCTGAGCAGAAAAATAACCTTCAGATCAGGCTGGGTATTTCCTCCTGCATTTCAAGAGGGAAAAAAAGATAAAGGGAAAACAAACAAGATGAACTAATATCACTAATGGACAACTGAAGCAGACTGAGAAATCAAGTTGCCTAAAGTTGTAAAATTCAATGTTTGATCCAGAAGAATTTGATTGCTTAAATGTTACAGAGGTGCAAGATGTTGAATGGAGAGACCACCACATTGTGAAGACTGGATGCAGTACACCAGGATGGAAAAGTACAGCAGCTCCAGCATTTACATTTAAAATAAAATGGTGACGTACAGATGGCTGGTGGTAATATTTTCCATGACTGCCTCCCACTGTGAGACCACACTTCATTTCTCCATCGCAATCAAACATACCATATTTGGAGCAAAAATTACAGAATGATATTGGTTAATAGGAAGACAAACTACACTATATTTGAATACTTTAGAAAATCTGCAAAAGTAACCCATTAGAATAGCCAAATTGCCAGCAGGTTAACAATTATGTTTTTTGCTCATATGTGATACCAAAAAGATAGTTTGATTAAAAAAAACTACTTAAACATATCTCCACTCAATTTCCACTGATATTATTTTTTAAACAGATTAGGGCAGGTAGACAAAAAGATGGAGAAACTCAGCGGGTGAGGCAGCATTTATGGAGCGAAGGAATGGGTGACGTTTCGGGTCGAGACCTTTCTACAGACTGACGCGGGGGTGGTAGGGGCGGGGGAGTGGGAAGAAGAAAGGAAGGCGGAGACAGTGGGCTATGGGAGAAATGGGAAGGGGAGGGGAAGGAGGGAGAAAGCAAGGACTACCTGAAATTGGAGGTCAATGTTCATACCGTTGGGGTGTAAACTACCCAAGCGAAACATGAGGTGCTGCTCCTCCAATTTGCGGTGGGACTCACTCTGGCCATGGAGGAGGCCCAGGACAGAAAGGTCCTATTCGGAATGGGAGGGGGTTGAAGTGCTGAGACACCGGGAGATCAGGTTGGTTAATGCGAAGTGAGCGGAGGTGTTGGGCGAAGCGATCGCCAAGCCTGCGCTTGGTCTCACTGATGTAGAGCAGTTGACATCGAGAACAGCGGGTGCAATAGATGAGGTTGGAGGAGGTGCAGGTGAACCTCTGCCTCACCTGGAAAGACTGCTTGGGTCCTTGGATGGAGTCGAGGGGGAAGGTAAAGTGACAAGTGTAGCATTTCCTGCGGTTGTGAGGGAAAGTACCAGGGGAGGGGGTGTTTTGGGTGGGAAGGGACGATTTGACCAAGGAGTTACGGAGGGAGCGGTCTCTGCGGAAAGCTGAAAGGGGAGGAGATGGGAAGATGTGGCCAGTGGCGGGATCCTGTTGGAGGTGGCGAAAATGTCGGAGGATTATCTGTTGTATGTGACGTCTGGTAGGGTGGAAGGTGAGGACAAGGGGGACTCTGCCCTTGTTATGAGTGGGGGGATGGGGAGTGAGAGCGGAGCTACCGGATATACAGGAGACCCTGGTGAGAGCCTCATCTATAGTCGAAGAGGGGAACCCTAGTTCCCTAAAGAATGAGGACATCTCTGATGCCCTGGTTTGGAACATCTCATCCTGGGTGCCGATTTGGCGTAGACAGAGGAATTGGGTGTAGGGGATAGTCCTTACAGGAAGCAGGGTGGGAAGAAGTGTAGTCCAGATAGCCATGGGTCAGTGGGTTTGTGTAGATGTCGGTCAGTGATCTGTTACCTGCAATGGAGATAGTGAGGTCTAGAAACGGTAGGGAGATGGATAGTGAGCTTAATTAGAGCAGCATCATTGTTGCTGCTGTACAGCTCCAGCTAGTATTGACTTATTGGGCCAAATGGCCTCCTTCTATATCATAAGGGAATGTGAGAAATGAGAAACAAAGTGCTATTCAGCAGAGTATGAATATTTTCCACAAACGATAGGAAAGATGCTGGTTGAATGGTGAAGTGCGGGAACAATTTGTAGAAACCAATATTTTAACAGTAGCATACACAAATGTAAGATAAATATTTTTATAATGCAGTAAATGTAATAATGTTCCACCTAAACATAATCACTCTTCATAAACATGCTCACACCACCATTGTGGTCGCTGTGTATTGACAGTAGATAAAAGACTTAACAAAACAAACTGCTAGATGAACCCAGCAGTTCAGGCAGCATCTGTAGAGGGAAATAATTCATCCATCACACGAAGGATCCTAACTTAAGATGGCATCTGTCCACTTTCCTACACAGAAGCCTGAACTATTAAGTTCTTCCAGCCAGCAGTTTGTTTTCACTCAAGATTCCAACATCTACAGTCTTGTGTCTCTGTGATTTAATTAATTTGTGCTGGATATGGAGAACAAATCCAGTATATCCAATCTTTCCTCAAAACTAGGCAATATTCTTGTGAATCTCCTTTGTAAGCTTTCCAGAATAATTGTGTCCTTCCTATAGAGTAGCAACCAGAACATTCTTTATATTCCTCATCCTCACCCTCCTACTTTGATTCCCAGCCTTCCTCCCACCATCTTTGATCTCCTGTTTCTATCTAATCCTTGCAACATCACATAATGTGTGGTTCTAGTGGCGAAGGGGTGCGTAGCAGAGTTCAGATTACTCAGGCACACACATTTGCTGTTTTTTGCAGAGATGACCAAGAGGATTGAAGAGGGCAGGGCAGTTGATGTTGCCTCCATGGACTTTAGCCTTTGTCAAAGTCCCACGTGGTAATCTGGTCTGGAGGATTAGTTTACATGGGATCTAGGGTGAGCTAGCCAATTAGGTACAAAATTGCGGTGGAATGTGGCAATTCAGACTGTAGGTCTGCAACGATCGGTGCTGGGTCCATTGTTGTTTGACACCTATATTAATGATTTGGGTGGCAGTGTTGTAAGCATGTTAACAATTTAATTCTGACAAGTGCAAGGTGTTCCATTTTGGAAACATGAACTAGTGCGGGACTTGTAACATAAATGGTAATACCCTTTAGAAAGTTATAGAATGGAGCAATCTCGGAGTGCAAGTACATAGCTCCATGAAAATGCCACACGTTGATTTGATGGTGAAGAAGGCGTTTGGCACTCGTGGCTTCATTGGTCAGCGCATTGAATACATGTGTTGGGGCATCATGTTGCAACTGTACAAGTCATTGCTGTGATCACACTTTGAGTAATATGTGCTGAGGAAGGATGTCATTAAGCTGGATAGGGGGCAGGAAAGATTTATAAGGAGGTTACCAGAACAGGCCATGAGTTCTAAGGAAAGGCTGGATAAGGCTGGATTAAAGTTGTTTTCACTTTAACGTGGGAGGTTGAAGGGTGACCTTCTGTAGATAAATGATGGTCACAGTCTTTTTTTACAGGTAGGGGAGTTTAAAACAAGAGGCCATATATAAGGTGAGAGATTTAAAAAAAATAGGAGCATGAGGACAACTTTCTCACACAGAGGGAAGTAGGTGCAAGGAATTAGCTGCCAGAGGAAGGGTAGAATTACATTTAAAAGACATTTAGACGGGTATATAGGTAGAAAGATTTAGAAGGATATGGAGCAAACGCTGACAAGAGAAGAGTCAAGAAGAGTCAAGAGTGTTTCATTGTCATATGTCCCGGATGCGACAATGATATTCTTACTTGCTGCAGCACAACAGAATATGTGAATATGCAAACATTGTATATAACGGGGGAAAGAGAAAAAAAAAGTTCAATAAATAACAAATATAGTGCAATAATAATATAGTCTTTTGCAGTTCAGAGCTCAGAGCTTATTCATTGTTGTGTTTAATAGCCTGATGGCTGTAGGGAAGTAGCTATTCCTGAACCTGGACGTTACAGTTTTCAGGCTCCTGTACCTTCTTTCTGATGGCAGTGGTGAGATGAGTGTGTGGCCAGGATGGTGTGGGTCCTTGATGATTTTGGCCGCCTTTTTGAGGCAGCGACTACGATAGATCCCTTCGACGGTGGGGAGGTTAAAGACGGTGATGGACTGGGCAGTGGTCACAACTTTTTGTAGTCTTTTCCGCTCCAGGACGTTCAAGTTGCCGAACCAGTCAGAATGCCCGTGCACCAGTAGAAGTTTAGGAGAATCCTCTTCGACATGCTGAATCTCCATAATCTTCTCAGGAAGTAGAGTCGCTGATGTGCCTTCTTTATAATTGCATTGGTGTGCTGGGTCCAGGAAAGATCTTCGGAACTATGCACGCCCAAATAGGAGTAGCTCAGTTAGACATTGTGGTTAGCATGGATCAGTTGGGCCAAATGGCCTGTTTCCGTGCTGTGCAACTGCATGTCTCCATATGCAGAGTTATGTCACTTTCAAGTTGGCAGGCAGCCAACAATGGACCTATTTAATTGCTGGGAGTCCATGTCATGAATCAGAGTCTTCTCAAGGGTTATTGTTTCACTGGGGTCATAAATCTGATCCAGGGACTGTTCCCAAAATATATGGTTGCACTAATATATGGAACATCAAAGCAATACCACTGTAGTTGGTAAAATCAAGATTCGTCACATTTATATAGTGGAAGCGTTCTCACTAATGTTGAGCATACTAAAAATATCCTGTGCAATCCTAAAATAACTAACATAAAATCACTGACAAGTCAGCCTGGCCTACAAACTGTAGCACCTCTACAGACCAATTCAAATGTATTTATGAGTGCATTTACAAAGCATTCTGCTAGAAACTGTCTGAACTGAAATCCCCACACAGACCAATATCAATTTATATTACTTCCTTTAGTGGTCAATGTAAGTAACCACATAGATTTGTAATATCCTATAGTGATGGATTACATAGGTTTTTTTTATTTTTCATTGTGATAGAACAGAACATGAGGAAATCTCACGCCGATACAAAATGGAAGGGAGTGGTGTTAGGAAGACTGCAGAGTTACTCACTGGATAACGAAGAGCTGTTTTATTATCAACAATTCTGCAATACAACACATGAAGAAAACTTTTTTTTTAATAATGTGCAATTAATGTCATGTGATTCCATGTGATCACATCATATTTGTAAAAAGGTCCTATTGCACATGACAGCACCTTGCTGCTTTTCTAACTGGATGGACCACTAAGGATTTCTTTATTTTCATTTTCCTTTTGGTATAATGTACACCTATAGTCATAAACAGCACATTTCGAAATAGTATAATCAAAGTTTGGAATTAACTTCCTAATACTTCAAATTGCATTATCCTTTCTCGTCATTTCGACTCCTGCCTCCTTTGCATCCTTTTTCTCACGAGTGCGACTCACCTGCCCTGAGCATTCAATAATATTACTACTGCTGAGTCTTCTACCACCACTGGAAAAAATCAGTATGGAGTAGATACCATACGACAGGCCCACATGGCTGCAAGCGAAAGACCAAGGATGCACGTCGCACGACATTCACTTGGTATCACTTCAATGTTTTTCCACCATCTATAAAGTTCTCTCCATTTGTACGTATGAAATTTGCTTAAAAACCTCAAAAACCTTAATCAAATCCAGGCCATGATTAATAATAATAATAATAATATATTTTATTGTCATTGCACAGAGGTACAACGAGATTTGGTATGCAGCTTTCATCCGATGTAATAACTTAATTAGCTAAAAATTTATTAACAACATAAAAATATCTCTAAACTAAACAATTGCTACCTCATCCACCATCACAAATATTCACTTTCTCCACCACCAATAGTAATAATGCAAGATGCAAAATTAGTGCAGCTTTCAGTCTTGTTGATCCAGAATGGTGGCACAGCAGTAAAGTTGCTGCCTTACAGCGAATGCAGCGCCGGAGTTTACGGGTGCTGCAGTTCGATCCCAACTACGGGTGCTGTCTGTACGGAGTTTGGACGTTCTCCCCGTGACCTGCGTGGGTTTTCTCCGAGATCTTCGGTTTCCTCCCACGCTCCAAAGATGTGCAGGTTTGTAGGTTAATTGGCGGGGTGGGAGAATGCAACCTTCACGTGGTTCACCATGTTTCGACGAATGCAATCAACCTGGCGTGCACAAACAGTAGATCAAACAGAACAAATTGTCCTACAACTTTAGGCTGTGCACGCCATACGCAAGAAGATGAAGAAGAAGGAGGTTAATTGGCTTGGTAAATGTAAAAATTGTTCCTAGTGGGTGTAGGATAGTGTTAATGTGCGAGAATCGCTGGTCGGCATGGTCCCAGTGGGCCGAAGGCCCTGTTTCCGCGCTGTATCTCTAAACTAAACAAAGAAGGAACTTCATATTTACTCCCTGAAACAGCTAATTAAGAGAATACTTAAATTGCGTATTTTGTGTTAATTGACATTGTAACCTCCTGCAATACAACCTCACATCTGCCTGGACAGCTTTGATTGTGGAGGCCAAGCCTTTTCTCCGTTGTCTAGTCTCAGGATCATTGCAGCAGGTTGTGTCCCTGTGACATCTCAGTTTGCACCTCACAGTTGCATTAGGCAGGTTATCCAAGGTTCAAAATCAAGGTCAGACTTTTGTCTATTTATACCTGCACCTCAAAGGAGCAGCTGAGTGGGTGCAGGGATTAACTCGCATGGTAGCTTTCCCATGGTGCAAGCATTATAATGGATTACTCTTATGTAGTATTACTCATTGCAGAATCTTCTCTGCTAACTTCCTGCCAGAAACACCTAGCTGTATAGCCCAGGAGGATTTTCTTGGTGCTAACACAAAAAAGAACTCCTGTGAGTACTGTTCTTCATCAGCCTTTCCTCGTCATCAGAGAGCACTTTCCCTTCCACTCATTAGAGGTCCACTGGAAATTTGCTGCTTATTTGTTGCATGCCCCTTGGAGAGCTGCCTGCAGATAATTTAACTGCTAGAGACAGAGCAGTTCGGTTGATCCCTGGGATCAGAGGTGATAGGCCAGAGTAATGAAAGACTGAGAACACAAACTTTTCACCTTGTTCAGAAGGTATCTGAGAGGTACAGTGAGAGTCGTGTGCACAGTCTAGGCGGAGAAGGAATGGAGACGGAAAATCACACGTATAACTGGAGAGAGGCACAAAATGCTGGAGTAACTCCGTGGGACAGGCAGCATCTCTGGAGAGAAGGAACGGGTGATGTCCTGGGTCACCCATTCCTTCTCTCCAGAGATGCTGCCTGTCCCACGGAGTTACTCCAGCATTTCGTGTTTATCTTCTGTGTATACCAACATCTGCAGTTCTTTCCGACACATTAATTAAGTATAAAAGGAGGTTTTGGGCCAATTTTAGAAAATTCTTCTTCATGCAGTGCAATCTGCATATGGAAAGAGGTAATGGAGAGGAAAGTAGTAGTAGTAGTAGTAGTAGTAGTAGTAGTAGTAGTATTAGTAGTAGTAGTAGTAGGCCCCTCTCGGTCATGACTGACCATGGGTGATGCATCCTGGTCGGATGCAAGCCTAGGCGATCGATGTCATATGGAGGACAGGCTGTTGCCCATGCAGCACGTCCCCTCTCCACGTCGCTGATCGATCCAAAGAAACAGCAGGGCCGTTACAGTTTGGCACCAGCGTCGTCGCAGGAGCTACCATTGCGAGGTTGTAGACAACGACAAACTGCCTTAGGGGCTCCGACTCTGGATTTTCTTGAGGTTTACTCCTGGAGCCTTTTCCATGACTGGATATGGCCACAAGGCAGTGGAGGTTTTAAATCAGAGTTTTCCTCTCCTAGATGGACCGCCTTCCCAGGCTGACGAGCCCCATCTGCCCGAGACCCGTGGGGGCGGGAGCGTCTACCTTCCCGTGCAGGTCTAAAGCACCTGCCCACTGCCCACATCGGAGAGAGAAAGTGAGACAAAATTGTCAGTTTCATCAAGTGCACTTGGTGCTATCACAGAAATTGACGAAAATCTGTCATCAGACTTTCATCAGATGCTATCACAGAAATAGACGTGAAAATCTGTCTACATGGATGGTTAATAATTGTCGTGATCAGATCTCCCTTGCACTTACATTGATTGACAGCTGGCAAAAAAAAGTATCAACATCAAAATGCATTTTTATGACCACTATCCAGTGCAGGTTCCTCAACCCAATTACTCAGGCACAACTGAATGAATATCATCAGGCCCATTTGGACAGGTACACACTTCAATCACCACAGTTCAATCATGATCCTGTGAGGATTTTAGGCTTCAAGACTGAAGATGCATAAACAGTAAAACTGAAATGCTCATTATTTCTACAACCAGCAGGTCTGTTGTTGTCGTACTGAAATAGGTCATTACCTTTACTGGAAATGTTATTACGGAATATAATTTAACCCTGTTGCCATTTTTGCAAAAACAGTCTCGCCAAGTTAATGGTTTATACCCATGCAATCAACAAATACCAAATCACTGCATGTCATTATTTCATTTGTTTGAATGAAAATGAATTAAAATGTCACAAAGTCCAATAATTCTATTTATTTCAGGAGCAGCAAGGTACCAATATACAGCAGGACTTAACTGTGCAAAAGAACCACCCCCTTTCCCTGCCTAGGTGATTTTAATCATGCCTATCTCTTATCAACAAGATCACTAAATAAATCGCATGACATGCTTGACATGATATTTTAGCTCCCATTTTAGAGGAGTGCTTTAAACATGGGGGTGTAATTCAACAGCAATTAGAAAACGTCGGAGATGGTACATATGAGCTATGCCATGCTGTCAGAAATGCTCAACATAGTTAGGATGCTGCAGCCTTCCTCTATGCCACAAACTACATCACTCCCAGCTGCAGCTTAATTTTCTGTGACTTGTCTAATTACTGTAATTAAACATTAATTGCCATTAATTATTCACACATAAGCTAGTCGCAAGTCAAGTGGTAAAAACCAGATGAAATCTGTCGTACAACTTACATGTGAAAACTGTGCACTGTTCAATGTTGGCAGGTCATTGGGTTTGCCCATGACAGAACACATGCTTGAAACCCCGAAAATCCTCAGGGCTCTGATGTTGGCACTGAGGCCTGCAGACACCAGCAGATAAGGCAAAGGCTTGCAATTACCAGACGCTCCTGCATCTACACCATCCATTATGCTTAAAGCATCAGCCTTAGAAAGCCCCTTCAATTATCAGGCAACACTGTATAATTTTAAAATAAACAATGTATAAAAATATTTGACCAATAGTATATTTTGATTTGAATATTTTATATTTTAAGAAAACTATAAAAGGTTAAGGAGTTATGAAAATCTTGCTCACATATGAAAAGAATCAAAGCTAGTCAGATATCTTCTGCTTCATTTCAGGTTTCAAAATAAAGTTCCTCTGCACCAGAGTGTCCAGAAACACATTGGATATGAAAAAATAATCTGCATCTCCAAACTGGGTTTCAACTACACACAAAAAATTAATTAGGAACAATTTTAAAGGTCAATAATAAAACCACGTGGAAAAAGTCTGATTTGACGACAAGATCACAAGCCTTTTCTGAAAAATGATTCTTTTTGACGTTAGAGGGAGCACTAACATAGCCAACTGCAGAACTACCGTTGATGGTTGCAAAGCAGGTCACACCAATTTTCTCTTGAATCTGATGATGCAAATTAAGCACTCAAGAGATTCGATTGACTGAGTGGCGCTGCTGTTGTGCTGAAGATTTTGCTAAGTATAAATAGAGAATGCTGGAAATATTTAACAGGTCGAAGCTGATACCTCTGACAATAGGTTACTGATCTGAAATGTAACCTAATATGTTTGCCCCTCTTCAGATGCTGTCCATCCAGTATGTAATGAATTTATTCCATAACAAAGTAAAAGCAGATGGTTAAGTTATCTTTATGAAGCAAAATCTAATCACAAATTTTATGAAACAGTGTAATTAAATTACGCTGTCTAAATTGATCTGAAACAAAAATAACAAGGTAAGCTAATCAGATATAATATTATTTTCTACATGGTGCAGAGTTTAACTCTAAATCCACCTTCATCAAGAAGAATGTCTGTTACCAATCACTTAAGTATAAATATTATTATTCTGACCAAGGCACCTAATGTGTCTCAGACCACTTACTTTTGTAAAATCCTGCATCTTCTGAACACGGCTACTACATGTACTCATCGGACACATCGTTTATAGCAGGCAATCTTTGAAAAGGTGAAAATGTTGGCCATAAATTACGGCGCCAAATTCATATGGTATAACTGTTAAAATATTAAACAGCATTTCAGGCATAATACTGGGTTCCCACAAACTGCCAATTAAACTTTTCATTTCAAATGGCATATAGAGATGCACTTGAAGCAGAAAAAGTAGAGCGCAAATCCATAACTACCCCATGTATTGTTGTGAATCATTATTCACCAGATGCTTACCAAAGCTGACAAATTCCTGCCAAGTGCACAGCGTACAAAGAACAGGTCTGCAAGGTCTGTAGCATACCACTTGAGTGAATATACGGGGTTAGGTCTTTTCGTACCGAATAACATGAGTATTTCAGTGTTACTCTCATTTCAGTGAGCAGAATTGCAAACTGAAAAATTTCATCTCAAGACGCGTTTTTGAGAGAAAGAAGGATCTCATAGATTTGAAGATGTGGTTAGAAGTGATAGTAGCAGAACAAAATGTGTAGTATGAGCAGGAATACATCATTGAGTTTGATTAAATGGCTTCACTTAGAAATGACATCAAATTACATTCTAGATTTGAGTTCCTGTGATGGAAGATGTATTTTATGTAATCATTTACATAAAAAAAGGGAATATTGTGATATTGTAATACACTCTATGTAGTATTGCAAAAATACATCATGTTTTACCCAGAACTGCAGAATACAATGTCAACTTTGGCTTACGTGAAGGAAAATGTGTAGATCTGTTTAAGATAGCAACTGAGTAATAATAAATATACAATAACTGCATGGAGTTTAATCAGATGAAAATCTAAGATTATTTGATATCTGCACAATATCATTAAGGAATGTGCAGAATGATTAGATTATAAATGCATTTTTGCCTTAAGCTCCATGGATGGCTGACCCATACATCAAAACCAATCCCAAATTCAGTCTCCAGGCTGTGTTACTTTTTTGTAAAAGGCTTTGGTCCCCAGGGCTAAAAAGAGAAAAGGCTACAGATGTACTTGAGCTCAATTTCGGTCAAGGACAGGAAAAGGCATGATTATGATACTCCGGTGAACAAATACTTCCCAGTGCTTGCCGCTGAAGGGCCATGCATGAAAAGCGAGCAATTAAGGTATTAACAGCAGTCATTACCTATGACAATGTAACTCTGTTAGAAATCAATGTCTCTGAGATTGCTGAGGGGAAAAAGTTGGTCTATAAAAATGATCACTGAAAAGAAAAGATTTGCATTTATATAGCACTTTTCATGACATGATTTCCCAAAATGCTTTACAGCCAAGTGTAGTCATTGTTAATACTGCTGCATATACAAATCACAGCATGCTTTGTGTTCTCGCCCTCAAAATAAACTGCCATTAAGCATTTTGTTAGAATGTTTAACCTGAAATGTACTCTAAATTCTGAACAGATGGCATTTAAAAAAAATCACTCACGGGGTATGTCCTTCTCTAATTTCCCCAGATCTGAGGAGGCAGCTGATTGCTTTTCACCACAGTCGTGAGTCCACACTAAATAAGGATGGGAGATTTTCTTCCCTGAAGGACATGAGTGAATCAGTCAGTAGTTTCAAGACTATTATTTTAACTCCGGACCTGTGTATCAAGTAAATTTAATTTCCCCAGATAATGAAAAGTCTCTTTCTCAACGGTTCAGATCTCCACTCACTAATTCACACACTAGCCATACTGGCCCTTTCTGAGCTATCTATACTAATATACTGATAAGCAATTACCACTTTCAACTAGAGGTGTGTAATAAGTAGGTCCTTCCTATTACCAGCATCTTGACAGAATCATTTAAAAAAATGCAACCTTAAAGGCTATAAATAAGAATAAGAATTCACCACAAAAAAAGTGCAGCTGAAGAACTGACATTTAGACCAAGTACGCTTTACCTCCCCCCTCGACTCCATCCAAAGACCCAAGCAGTCTTTCCAGGTGAGGCAGAGGTTCACCTGCACCTCCTCCAACCTCATCTATTGCATCCGCTGCTCTAGGTGTCAACTGCTGTATATCGGTGAGACCAAGCGCAGGCTTGGCGATCGCTTCGCCCAACACCTCAGCACAGTCCGCATTAACCAACCCGATCTCCCGGTGGCTCTGCACCTCAACTACCCCTCCGATTCCGTATCCCAGTTTAGACCAAGTACAATATAGTAACATGAAAATCAGTATTATGGCTTGCTCATATGTCCATGTAGATCAGAGCAGACTGAAGGGTAAAAAGGGGAAACTGTACATCTAATGCCCTCAGCAGTAAACAGTGTAGATAGGAAATACAGGTTGCAAAGAAATATTAATTAAGTGGTCGGACACAACCGTGACACTTGGTGTTCAATGTGCGAATGAACTCCATTTTGGAGCTTAGATACACCAGAGAATTTTCCTATGCTGAGAAACTAGAAACTGGCTGAGTCAAGATTTAAGAATCCAAGTATGGAAGTCAATAAAACCAATGGCCAGGCACAAAACCTAAACAGGTGAATAGATTGCTTTTTTTCTCATGGCTAGAACACAATTTATTTAGAAGTTACTTTATAGAGGTTCAAGGCTCTAGTTAAAGCCCCATCTAGAGCACGGCACATGCTTCACGATACCATATTCTGATGAGAACAAGTTCTGATGACCTTAGTTCTCTCCGTCTCTCCATAAATCTAACATGAAATACTTATTTGTAGCAATTTCTCTTTTTATTTCAGAAAGAAACACTAAACGGTGCAATGAAGATCACTAAAGTGCTACTGAATATGAAAGAGTAAAATTGAGCAGGTTCATGGAATATAAAATATTAAAGGCTGTTTAAAGGCTTTCATTGGATAGGGAAAAATAAAGTGTGCTCTGGTGAAGCAGCACACAACAATAGCTTAAAATTAGAGCTGGATAATGAAGATTTGATTCACAAAGACATTTCTTCACCCAAATATTAGTGAAAATCTGTAACTCTTTCCATCAAAATTTAAAAACAAGTGATCAAAACAAAAACCCGAAACGTCACCCATTCCTTCTCTCCAGAGATGCTGCCTGTCCCACTTGGGCGTCATTTGCTCGTCACGCAGTTGGCGCGCGAAGATTTTGTGAATCCCAAAATCCTGGGGCGCCGCGCGTGACGCGTAAATAATGTCGCGTAAATGACGCACCAATAATGCCCAAGTGGGACAGGCCCTTTAGGGCGCTAGATTTCAAATAGCTGACAGCCACAAGCACAACATTTATTTGTAGGCACAAATCTGCATTTTAAATGAATTGCCTCCCAAAAATTGCTGTTCCTTTTGCCAAATCTCACTGCCACAACTACCCATATCTTCTAGAAATGATTCCATGGGCACACAAATCCTCTTCATGCATGTGCCCAGATGAAGCATATTTTCAGCTGATGAATGGTGCCGCTAGCAAACTTGGTTGCAGAGTAGTAAGACTAAGTAAACTTGGTTGAGTATTCCCTTCTTTAGACCGGAGGAATACATAGATACATAGAAAATAGGTGCAGGAGTAGGCCATTCGGCCCTTCGAGCCTGCACCGCCATTCAATATGATCATGGCTGATCATCCAACTCAGTATCCCGTACCTGCCTTCTCTCCATACCCCGATCCCTTTAGCCACAAGGGCCACATCTAACTCCCTCTTAAATATAGCCAATGAACTGGCCTCAACTACCCTCTGTGGCAGAGAGTTCCAGAGATTCACCACTCTCTGTGTGAAAAAGTTTCTTCTCATCTCGGTCCTAAAGGATTTCCCCTTTATCCTTAAGCTGTGACCCCTTGTCCTGGACTTCCCCAACATCGGGAACAATCTTCCTGCATCTAGCCTGTCCAACCCCATACGAATTTTGTACGTTTCTATAAGATCCCCTCTCAATCTCCTAAATTCTAGCGAGTATAAGCCAAGTCTATCCAGTCTTTCTTCATATGAAAGTCCTGACATCCCAGGAATCAGTCTGGTGAACCTTCTCTGCACTCCCTCTATGGCTATAATGTCCTTCCTCAGATTTGGAGACCAAAACTGTACGCAATACTCCAGGTGTGGTCTCACCAAGACCCTGTACAACTGCAGTAGAACCTCCCTGCTCCTATACTCAAATCCTTTTGCTATGAAAGCTAACATACCATTCGCTTTCTTCACTGCCTGCTGCACCTGCATGCCTACTTTCAATGACTGGTGTACCATGACGCCCAGGTCTCGCTGCATCTCCCCTTTTCCTAATCGGCCACCATTTAGATAATAGTCTGCTTTCCTGTTTTTGCCACCAAAATGGATAATCTCACATTTATTTACATTATACTGCATCTGCCAAACATTTGCCCACTCACCCAGCCTATCCAAGTCACCTTGCAGTCTCCTAGCATCCTCCTCACAGCTAACACTGCCCCCCAGCTTAGTGTCATCCGCAAACTTGGAGATGTTGCCTTCAATTCCCTCATCCAGATCATTAATATAAATTGTAAATAGCTGGGGTCCCAGCACTGAGCCTTGCGGTACCCCACTAGTCACTGCCTGCCATTGTGAAAAGGACCCGTTTACTCCTACTCTTTGCTTCCTGTTTGCCAGCCAGTTCTCTATCCACATCAATACTGAACCCCCAATACCGTGTGCTTTAAGTTTGTATACTAATCTCTTATGTGGGACCTTGTCGAAAGCCTTCTGAAAGTCCAGATACAACACATCCACTGGTTCTCCCCTATCCACTCTACTAGTTACATCCTCGAAAAATTCTATAAGATTCGTCAGACATGATTTACCTTTCGTAAATCCATGCTGACTTTGTCCAATGATTTCATCACTTTCCAAATGTGCTGCTATCCCATCTTTAATAACTGACTCTAGCAGTTTCCCCACTACCGATGTTAGACTAACTGGTCTGTAATTCCCCGTTTTCTCTCTCCCTCCCTTCTTAAAAAGTGGGGTTACGTTTGCTACCCTCCAATCCTCAGGAACTACTCCAGAATCTAAAGAGTTTTGAAAAATTATCACTAATGCATCCACTATTTCTGGAGCTACTTCCTTAAGTACTCTGGGATGCAGCCTATCTGGCCCTGGTGATTTATCGGCCTTTAATCCATTCAATTTACCCAACACCACTTCCCGACTAACCTGGATTTCACTCAGTTCCTCTATCTCCTTTGAGTCCCCTGCTATTTCCGGCAGATTATTTATGTCTTCCTTAGTGAAGACGGAACCAAAGTAGTTATTCAATTGGTCCGCCATATCCTTGTTCCCCACAATCAACTCACCTGTTTCTGACTGTAAGGGAGCTACATTTGTTTTAACTAATCTCTTTCTCTTCACATATCTATAAAAACTTTTGCAGTCAGTTTTTATGTTCCCTGCCAGTTTTCTTTCATAATCTATTTTCCCTTTCCTAATTAAGCCCTTTGTCCTCCTCTGCTGGTCTCTGAATTTCTCCCAGTCCTCTGGTATGCTGCTTTTTCTGGCTAATTTGTACGCATCATCTTTTGCTTTGATACCATCCCTGATTTCCCTTGTTATCCACGGATGCACTACCTTCCCTGATTTATTCTTTTGCCAAACTGGGATGAACAATTTTTGTAGTTCATCCATGCAGTCTTTAAATACCTTCCATTGCATATCCACCGTCAACCCTTTTAGAACTAATTGCCAGTCAATCTTGGCCAATTCACGTCTCATACCCTCAAAGTTACCTTTCTTTAAGTTCAGAACCGTTGTTTCTGAATTAACAATGTCACTCTCCATCCTAATGAAGAACTCAACCATATTATGGTCACTCTTGCCCAAGGGGGCACGCACAACAAGACTGCTAACTAACCCTTCCTCATTACTCAATACCCAGTCTAGAATAGCCTGCTCTCTCGTTGGTTCCTCTACATGTTGGTTTAGATAACTATCCCGCATACATTCCAAGAAATCCTCTTCCTCAGCACCCCTGCCAATTTGATTCACCCAATCTATATGTAGATTGAAGTCACCCATTATAACTGTTTTGCCTTTGTTGCACGCATTTCTAATTTCCTGTTTGATGCCATCCCCAACTTCACTACTACTGCTAGGTGGCCTGTACACAACACCCACCAGCGTTTTCTGCCCCTTAGTGTTTCGCAGTTCTACCCATACCGATTCCACATCCTCCAAGCTAATGTCCTTCCTTTCCACTGCGTTAATCTCCTCTCTAACCAGCAACGCTACTCCACCACCTTTTCCTTTCTCTCTATCCCTCCTGAATATTGAATATCCCTGGATGTTCAGCTCCCAGCCTTGGTCACCCTGGAGCCATGTCTCCGTGATCCCGACTATATCATAATCATTAATAGCTATCTGCACGTTCAACTCATCCACCTTATTACGAATGCTCCTTGCATTGAGACACAAAGCCTTCAGGCTTGTTTTTACAACGCTCTTACCCCTTATACAATTATGTTGAAAAGTGGCCCTTTTTGATTTTTGCCCTGGATTTGTCTGCCTGCCACTTTTACTTTTCACCTTGCTACCTATTGCTTCCGCCCGCATTTTACACCCCTCTGTTTCTCTGCTCACCCATTTAAGAACCCCACCACCTCTTATTCTCTGTTTATTATTGTTTGTGGCTCCTTGTGCTGCCGTTACTGTGCGTCCTAACTAAGAGTGGAATAAATTATTTCTTGAAACTGGGACACTGACAGGTTTGGTGTTGCACCAAACAATAGTTTAAGCCACAAGGCCATTGTGGGAATACAATTGGTTTATTAACTAACTTCATGAGAGATATGAAAGGATAAGAATTGAAAGTAACTCACCTTGAAATAATATCCTCTATCACTTCATTATGTTCTTAACATCTGCACCACAATGATCATATGTGCTTTCCTACCTGTCAAAAATTACTACTTATTGGCACAGACATCATTTGGAAGGCTAAATCTCAGAAGTAATGCTTATCATATAAAAACACAGCGCTTCTTTGTTAGGAGTGCTCTGCTATTGCATGAAAATAGGTTAAAAATATCAGGAAAGCTTGTAAAATAATCTTAATATCTTCTTTTTTCCCCTTCCCTCCTCCCACTCGCATGCTGCAAGTTCTGTAAGATACAGCTTAGTTTCTATTAAAAATGTTTTGTAAATCTGAGACCAACATTCATTCTTGTACAGAAGGCATTTAACAAGCCTGCTAAGAGAGAAGACATAATATCTTTAATGCATCCAGTGTAATGATGAGAATGACATACACAGGATGAAGTGGACTTGCCTGCAGGTAATTATACAGTGCATGGCTGGTGAATCATCACTCACTATTTCCATTATGGCAATTCATCTCTCTAGAAGCATCTCCATGAGACTGATGCAGGGAGAAGTCTCAGTGGCTCAAAGCAGTGGGGGAGGATGGAAAAAAGCTCACACAAAGCTTTAAGCATGAATATTGAAAGTCTTTTGGCATCATTTTTTCAGTATTCATTTGAAGCTGATTTGTGTGACTGAGTTGGGTATCAATATTAACCCAACAGGGAAGCCTTATCCACACTTTTAACAGGCATACGTGCATGGGAGCTGGTTCAAATGCATATAAATAAGTGCATTAAAAAAAAAGAAATTTTATATGATTTTTGCAACTATTTCAGTAACTATATCTGGTCCGTTTCAAAGGCTAGATGTAAATTAATTAGTACAATGCTACTACACCAAGCATCTATGATTGTGACATTGACATGAGCATAAGGCTAAATGCAAAGCTTGCAAATTCTATGCAGCAATTCTATCTGTGAGTTGCACAGGGTGTGGGGACAACTATATTGTTGAAACTAACAAACTAAAAAACATAGAGAATCAAATTCATAAGCATTGTGGTTTGCTAATCTTTTTAATTGTACATTTTTTTCCTTTGCTCATTTTTTTCAACATCCAGTCACATGCAATTAAGCTACTACTTGCATTCATGAGTGTCAAGCAGAGGTGCAGTGAGAAAATAATAGTCAGTCACCGCAAACAATTATTATGTTGGGCATAAGAGACTTTAAGAAGGAATTAATAGGAAAAGGAGTCACTTTCAATCCCAAGGGGCTGTCTGAGAAGAAAAAATAGAAAAATAAAATTGGAGTCCACACATCAATTCAATTCTTATTCACATTATTTATTTTTTTTAACTTTTGCTGTCTCTTTACTGGAGATTAAAGATTAGAAGAGAAAAAAGTGATAGAAAAAAATGACGAACAAAACAAATGAACACAAGGGATTGTAGCCCTTGAGCCTACTCTGCCATTCAGTACGTCAACTGTACTTGCCTGCCTGACTCCCCCTAACCTCTGGATTCCCTTATAGCCCCCAAATCTTTCTATCATAGCCTTGAATACCCTTAATAACTCTCCACCCACAGCTCTCAGGGCTAGATAATTTATTATGAAGATTCACAACCTTTAAATCAGAAATTCCTTGTCAATTCAGTCTTAAATCAGACATTGCTTATCCTGAGCCTATTTTCCCCGAGTTCTTGCCTAACCAGCCAGAGGAAATATCTTTTCTACATCAAATCCCCTCTGAATCTTATAACATCACTTCTCATCCTTTTAAACTCATATTCACCTAAAGGAGGAAGGAGCAAGAACAGGGAAGCAAAAACAAAAGACAGCCAGCAGGGAAGAACTTAGACATGACTGTATGAACTGGAGCTGAAAATGGAGATCCACTGTGCATGCTAATTGGCAAATTGATTTTATAGGAAATATGGACAATGGAATAGCAGCTCCGACCCAGTTTTATTCCTGCAAATATAAATGATTCAAGAGATTCAGTGATGAGGGGATGGGGAGGTTTTCGAGTCACCACTTCAATATTAGACCTATACAAAAAATTAAAAAGCTGAAGATACTCAGCAGGTCAGAGAGAAACAAAGTAAATGGTTCTGCATGAAGTAATTTCATCAAAAAATTATCTGATGAAAGGTCTTTGTCCTAAAATGTTTCTTTTGTTTGGCTCTCCATAATTGCATGCTTCTAGCATTTTATTCAGGATTTACGGTTTCTTTTTTTTTTGTAAACAGACTTGTAGAATGCTCTACAAAGAGGGAAAATGTTAAGAAAAGATCTAGATGGCAACAAACCAAGGTCCACGCTCCAGCAGCTGTCTAAAAAACATTACCAACCAGATCATGAGATCATCACATTCTCATCCATTTGTGGTGGAATCATTTGATTCACCTGGAAGGAGAAATAACTGAAAAAAAGAGATGAATCTTAAAATAAATGAATGAGTGGATTGGGATCGTGTCACTGTACACAAAAGCGTGCGATGGACTAGATGGGTGCAGCAGTAGGGAACCCATTGTCATGAACCTTCTGCCATTAACCATTGCCGTAAACTTATATTTAAGAATGTACTCTATCCTGCAATCTGTCTGGTGAGGGGGGGGGGGGGGGGGGTAGGTCAGGTTGGCCAGACAGCACAGCTCCAGGATGTTTGCAGGGAGAAATGAAGGGGCACTGGAGCCCGCAATTATGAAATTTGGGAATGGGAAAGGGAGGACGTTCAGAGGGGGCCTAGCAGAGATGGTTAAATATTTGCCAGAGAAATTGGAGCAAGTGGGGGGAGGAGTGGAATACACCTTATGAAGTCTGGAGCCAATGAATTGGGACTTGGAGATTATGAAGTTAAATGTGGCTCATCCAGAGCATACGGTGAGGGGCTGGGACAATGGTGGAGGGAAAGCATGAGTGGCAAGGAAGATGGATGATGATAGATTTGAAGATGAGGCCATCTGTCAATAACGTTTGGAGGTTCCAGTCTGGCTCATCACATTGAAGACCAGATTATTCCAAGAATGCTCAACAAAGCGACCTCCCAGGATGATGGAGACCAAGTTCACCGTCACTTCTCCAAAAGGAATGAGCCCATTACATGTGCTCTTGATACAGAAATTGTGCCACACACCTGCAAATGCCTGGCTAAATTTCAGGAATGGCACACACTATCCAGAAATGGTTTTTACAAGATTTCACTCTGGAAAAAGAAAATCAATATTCAATTGCCTGGTACTGAAAACAGCAGCACTTACAATTGAATTTTGAGGCAATGATTTTCTCAATCCGGCTGGTCATAAGCACAAATTCCTGTCATAACCAACATTCAGATTTAGTTAATCTATTACCATTCAGTCAGTCCCCATCAGTCCACTCGGCGAATGGATGACTGACTGCCCGATTGTGAAACAAATTATTTCAAATCTGAAACCTTTAAAAACAACTGCAACAAAGGAAGTACACATTCTGCCTTGATATTACACCAAAAACCACAGCTCATTTTCAACTAACAAAACGAACGTGAAGAAATGGCAATGAGATTCCTACTCAGATTTTTTAGAAAGGAGGGAGGGATTAAAAGGAATGAAGATATGTAACCAGCACAGAATACTTCAGTCCTAAATGTTTAAGCAAAACCACTTATTTAAAAAGAGCTTGCAGATAGGTGATATTGCACACTCCACAGCTGACAGTAGCCATGAGTGAATAATGACTCTCTTCACACAACTAAGGTGCACACTCTGTTTCATGGCCTGGGCTGTGTTGACATCTTCACCAAATAATTTAAGTAATAAACGACAGTGTCTGGGGAATGTACAATGAAATAACCTAGAGCACAGGAACTTCAGTAGATCAACAGCATCTGTCAGCAACTCAAGGTTTTGTCTTCACATTGTAATGTCACAAACTGCTGTATATTATCATAAGTCATGTGTTTGTATGGACACATTCATGTTTATTGACTACTGTAAAATAATTCACTGATAAGTACTATTTTAATAAGAAAAAAAGAAAAAAAGAAATTGCTGAAGGAAATCAGCGGGTCATACAGCATCTGTGGATGGAATGGCCTGATTACATTTCGGGCCGGGACCGTTCTTCAGATTGTGTCTTCAAACGCCGTCTGTCCATTCCTTCCACAGATGCTGCCTGATCTGTTGAATTCCTCCAGCAGTTTGCTTTTTGCTCAAGATTCCAGCATCTGCAATTTCTTGTGTCTCAACAAAAAGATATGGACTGAAAGGCCAGAAAAATACTACATTACCGTACATAGTTGGAGCAGAACGTAGCAATTCAGCTCAATTTGCTTGAGTGATCCAAAATCAATTCAATTTTTTACATCCTAGTTTGAAATAGATCTAATTTTTCTTTTAAAGGTGGAATCTTTTCAGCCACATACCAAGAAGTAGACTGCATTTCGTTGTCTCTGTACTGTACACTGCACAATGACAATAAAGTTTGAATCTGAATCTGAATCTGATCCATCTTGGCTACCTCTCAAGGTCCTTGTTTTCACACAAACCTGGATTCACTCTATGTCAAAAACTAGATGGAAGCAATGGATCAACGAAATCGATGACATTAGACTAATATACACCTCTCGCTAAATAGTTCCAGCACAGTTACAATATAGCAGCCATCTGACATCCTTTTTGTCCTGTTCACAAAAATCCAGACAAATCTAATGCAGGTAATTACAATTCCATCCACTCCCCTTCTCACAGCAGCCTCAAACACCACTTGAAAATCATCTTCATCTGTTTACTGATTTCCAGTTTGAACTTTTGCCAAAACTACTCAACTCCAGACTTCATTGTGGCTTTGGTCTAAATATAATCAAACAAGCTAACAAGAGAGACTGCCCTTGAGATATTTAACCAAACATCAGAGAACCTCAGTAAAGTATGAAGACAATAGAATCGAAGGAAAATTTTCTCTTTAAGTGGAGTCATCCTTCACACAAAGAGAGGTGGCCGTGGTTGTCAGTCTGCTAATATCCTCTGCCCCAAGATATTGCTACAGGAGTTCCTTCAGGTAGTTTCCATCTTCAACAACTACATCAGTAATGCTCCTTCCATTACTAGGTCAGATGGGTTATTCACTGCTGATGGCATCAACTCCATTTGCATCACCTCAGAATATCCCATGCTAATGTAAAAACGCTGAGGCTTTAGCCTGAGTGAAAATAACCTGCACGTACAGTCTGAAGAAGGGTTTTGGCCCAAAACGTTGCCTAATTCCTTCGCTCCATAGATGCTGCTGCACCCGCTGAGTCTCTCCAGCACTTTTGTCTACCTATAACATTCATGCATATGAGAGGCAATGGCCATTACTAAAAACAGATTCTAACTACCTACCCTCGATGTTCAATGGCATCACCACTGCCAAGTCCCTTATCATCAACATCCTGGGAGTAGCCATTCACCAGGAACTTAAATGGACCAGCTTTGTAATTCTGTGACTATAGCAGTGGGTTTAAAGTTCATCAGCTCACAACTGATTCCCAAAGCCCGTCTACCATCTGGAAGGTATACGGCACAAGTTGATGGAAGATTCTCCACTTAAGTGAAAGCATTTCCAAGGGAACTCAAGACATTCAACACTATTAAGCTGTGAAGAAGGGTCTCGACCCGAAACTTCACCCATTCCTTCTATTCAGAGATGCATCCTGTGTTACTCCAGCATTTTGTGTCTATTTAAGGTATAGAACCCCCCCCCCCTTCACCAATATAAGCATTCACTTCCTCTACCATGGCTAAAAAATATATTATAACATCTTTAAATTGTTTCGCAAAACTGTGATCTTAACCACCAAAAGAATGTGGACAGCAGATATAAGCGAACTTAAATGTTACACACATGTCACCAATCATCCTGATTTGGAATTATATCACGATTTTTTAATCCTTAATGAGTTGAAATCTTGGGACAAATATTAGGAGTACCATTAACACAGAGACTGTAGAGGATCACGGCGGTATCTCATCAATACTTTCTCAGGGGCAATAAATACCGGAGCTGCTAGCTAGAGATATCTATAAAACATGAAATAATTGTAATCCCCCATTCATGCCAAGTCTTTCATGCTTTAACTATCCTCTGCATAAAGAAAATTATCCTAATCTCTGAGGTAATCTAAAATTAATGTGTCCTTCTACTGACACTTAAACCAGCAACAATCTTTTCCTATTCACATTCACAAAATGATTCATAAGTAATTAAAAATGAAATCAACAACTACAGGCAGGTAAGATATAACTTTGCTGATCATGTATCCACCTATTTGTCTTATTACTGGCTCACTGTTGTCTATCAGCAAATCATTTACACTGTATGCTTAGAGATAATGGAAAAATATTTATGGAAGGTTGTATTTTCAAAGCAGCAAGTACTCAATTTGGGTCAACTGTTGTGATAGGGGTCAAGCAATGTCCAAGTTACTGCCAACAAGGGGTATTGAAATGCAAGTAAATTGGGGATGCTGCAGGCAACTCTGCTGCTTTGTGCATTGTGTGATGTATAAAAATAATGCAAATGAAGGTGTAGTGGACACAATTGTATTAATATACATTTACCCCAATCTTAAGAATGGTGACCAATACAAAACGTCTTTCCCAGCAACCCACTAAATGCAACAAAATATTTATATTTGACATGATTTTTATAGACCAGTCACAATTCATTCAAGCATGGGTTATAAGATACACAAAAATGTTGGAGAAACTCAGCGGGTGCAGCAGCATCTATGGAGCGAAGGAAATAGGCAACGTTTCCTTCGCTCCATAGATGCTGCTGCACCCACTGAGTTTCTCCAGCATTTTTGTGTACCTTCGATTTTCCAGCATCTGCAGTTCCTTCTTAAACACATGGGTTATAAGATCATAGGTACACAAAATTGCTGGGGAAACTCAGCGGGTGCAGCAGCATCTATGGAGCGAAGGAAATAGGCGACGTTTCGGGCCGAAACCATTCTTCAGACTGGTTATAAGATCATGTCTGTATGTGATTATATTTTGAATTAAAATTATTTACTTGGGGAATTTTCTTCACATGTTTACTGTAAACATCAGATACAATAATTATTTGCCTCTCGATGAATCTACATTTCTCCAGTTAAGTTGGCCCAGTAAAAATTAAGTTCATAAATCAAAATAGTTTCCTGCGGCGCTCCTTTTAAGAAAAATTCAACCTTGCTAAATGCCTTTGTACATAACCTACAGTCTTCTAATTACATAATCTGATATAAAACAGACTCCTGGACCACAACAAAGATCGACACAGGCCTGTGGTTTGGACCTGACTATCATTTCATTACTCTATAGCCTACATTGCATCTGCCCACTGAAACATCACTGACTATAGTAATCATGATTAAACGGATGATGTGAAGCACAACCAAATGAAGCATAGCGAGGCTTGGGGCACTGCTGCCAAATAATTCCTGGGGGACGATGCAAACGACCACCAGGATGGCTAGCAAAAAATGTATATTAGTTGCTTCACGCTCAGCCTGCCTGACTGAAGAGACATCATCACTGATTCATTGACATGTACTTTTGTTTTTCATCTATGATGCCCAGTGCTGCACCTTTTTTTGTGCGGCTTGTCATTGTGTTTTACAAGGGGTCATTCTGATGTGCTGCACACTGCTCTCATGCTGAGGCCGTGGTTAGGAAAGTGGTGTTAATTGGTCCGTGCAAATCGCAACTGATTTTATACACGGTTCACCCAATAAAAAGCAGTCATAAAATTCAAATGATAATTAAAAGCACACTGATATCAACTGTAAATCACAGTTCCAACTAGCAGCTTTCTGTTCATTAGTGACTTCAATAATGTCTAATGTAGTACAATGACGACCAAAACCAGCACTTTAAAAATACAGGAGTAATTAAATGGTAGATTAATACTTAATGCAGTAATCTATTGTCCAAAAATAAGGGGTTCTTGTACAATATGTTGCCATGTTCACAATGGAATGAACGTGTGGTATTTGCAGCAATAGCTGCCAACGTATCGTCTTGTGGAAAAAGACAACATGTTGGCAGCTATTTAAAATATTTCATTTATTTTTCAACATTAAACAGAGGTAGAATGTTCGGCTCTAAATATGCTTAGTCGTTTTCAGTTTTATGCCTCGCTATTTCTTCTGAATAAAATAAAATGAAAGAATTTTCCCCACGGGATGGGCAATATTTTGACACCGCTATGAATAATCTTTTTTAATGTACCTTACATCCACTACATCTAAAGGTGGCAGATTGCTCAACATTAACGGTGCTTGATTATCTTCATAATACATCATTTACCTCCAAATAAACTGTGGCACAGATAATATAACATCTTGAGAACTGTGTGTTAACCACAAAACCATATCTCACAATTTTTACATTGGTCATAGCTGCTCCCAACATTGCCAGAGTAATTAATAAATTATTCATGTAGTGATATGGAGTATTAAATAAAACTATTGTGAGCCGCAGGTCTCTGCTTGGCCTACCTTATTATATCTGAGATTGGGATGCCTTTCCTGGCTTAGTTGCCAGGAATGTGTTACAGCAATCTTATGAATACAGTAAATTTTTATTTTGAGTCAAGGTTATTTTAATTCTCGATTTGCTTTGATATATTAAAGAGAAAACAAACAGCTGAAGAACTGGGAGTTTCTTGAAGGTCACGTGATAAAAATTCCTCATGTCCAATCAGATTTTTGTTAATGTTTTTAAATTAGCAGCTACTGTTCATTACCTGACATTTGCAACAAGTGTAACTTATGTGTCATGTATATACAGTAAGTTGTACTACAGTGAATACATTCCACAAGCAAGGTTTAGAAACAACGAAACTGCAACTGATGGTTAATGGACGAAAGGTCTCGACCTGAATGTTACCTATCCATGTTTTTCTGAGATGCTGCCTAAAGCCCCTGTCCCTCTTACGTGTCCTTGGCACGCTAATTACGCGACCTCGTGGTCGCGTTGAAGCGCGACGGTCCCGTGCGACTTCATGCGCCCGCACAGCCGGCTGGAGCGCATGACGTCATTTGAATATGGACACAAAATGCAGGAGTAACTCAGCGGGACCGGCGGCATCTCTGGAGAAAAGGAATGGATGATATTTCGTGTCGAGACGCTTCTTCACCCTTTCAGGTGATAAGTTGCAGAATGATTTTAGTATAAATCTGAAAGCAAGTTACTCGATTCCCTGGTGAATTAATATTGCATGGGAAGAAGAGAGGAATAGTTAGAACAAGAACTGAGAAAGAAAGAATGTATTATGACATCTAGATATTAAAATGACATGCCAATCTTCTCCCTCTCCGCTCAATTACTTGCTTCATTTACTAACCAGCTTCCGATCTTTTTATGGAGAGAGAGCTGAATTGTTAACACTTTTTCTTCTCTAGTCAGATGCTGCCTAACCTGCAAAGTAGCTTTAAGATGCAGCAGTTTTCAACATTGGGGAGGAAAAGTACATCTTGCAGACATTGGGTTTTATTGTCAATGTTGATGTTGAATCTAGGTGTTCCGAATGGCAATGTATTCTCAGTTTGGGTATCCAAATCCAACAAGGCCAGCAGTTGAAAAAGATGGTAGAAATCTGAACATGCCATAACACATACGCCAATTTAAGAGAAGCAGCAGAGGAGATTTGCATCAAGTTAACAGTCTTTGACAGCTCATTGAAAAATTTGACAGAATTGCTCCTATATGGGCTGTGTGCTGAGCCCCCTCCTCTACTCCCTCTTCACCTATGACTGCACACCTGTACATGGTACTAACACCATCATCAAGTATGCAGATGATACAACGGTGATTGGCCTCATCAGCAACAACGATGAGTCGGCCTACAGGGAGGAGGTCCAGCACTTAGCAGCATGGTGCGCTGACAACAACCTGGCCCTTAACTCCAAGAAGACCAAGGAGCTCATTGTAGACTTCAGGAAGTCCAGGGGCGGCACGCACACCCCCATCCACATTAACGGGACGGAGGTGGAACGTGTTTCTAGCTTCAGGTTCCTGGGAGTCAACATCTCCGATGACCTCTCTTGGACCCACAATACCTCAACTCTGATCAAGAAGGCTCACCAGCGTCTCTTCTTCCTGAGGAGACTGAAGAAGGTCCATCTGTCTCCTCAGATCCTGGTGAACTTCTACCGCTGCACCATCGAGAGCATCCTTACCAACTGCATCACAGTATGGTATGGCAACTGCTCTGTCTCCGACCGGAAGGCATTGCAGAGGGTGGTGAAAATTGCCCAACGCATCACCGGTTCCTCGCTCCCCTCCATTGAGTCTGTCCAAAGCAAGCGTTGTCTGCGGAGGGCGCTCAGCATCGCCAAGGACTGCTCTCACCCCAACCATGGACTGTTTACCCTCCTACCATCCGGGAGGTGCTACAGGTCTCTCCGTTGCCGAACCAGCAGGTCCAGGAACAGCTTCTTCCCGGCGGCTGTCACTCTACTCAACAACGTACCTCGGTGACTGCCAATAATAATAATAATAATAATAATACATTTTATTTATGGGCGTCTTTCAAGAGTCTCAAGGACACCTTACAAATATTGAGCATGTAGAGGAAAAACATGTAAGGGGAATGAAATAAATAGTAGAGACATGACTAGTACACAAAGTAAAGACAGAATTCAATACAAAACACAGTATGAGGCAATTAATGCACAGATGAAAAGGGACGGGGACGTGGGGCTAAGGATAGGCAGAGGTGAAGAGATGGGTCTTGAGGTGGACTGAGATGGTGAGGGACACGGAATTGCGGATCAGTTGGGGGAGGGAGTTCTAGAGCCTGGGAGCTGCCCTGGAGAAGGCTCTGTCCCCAAAACTGCGGAGGTTGGACTTGTGGATGGAGAGGAGACCGGCTGATGTGGATCTGAGGGATCGTGAGGGTTGGTAGGGGGAGAGGAGGTCAGTGAGATATGGGGGGGCCAGATGGTGGAGGGCTTTGTAGGTGAGGACCAGGATTTTGTAGGTGATCCGGTGGGAGATGGGAAGCCAGTGAAGTTGTTTGAGGACTGGAGTGATGTGATGCCAGGATTTGGTGTGAGTGATGAGTCGGGCGGCTGCGTTCTGGACCAGTTGGAGTCGGTTGATGTAGGTGGAGCTGATGCCAAGGAGAAGTGAGTTGCAATAATCCAGTCGGGAGGAGATGAAGGCATGGATGAGTCTTTCAGCAGTGGGCGGTGTGAGAGAGGGTCTGAGTTTGGCGATGTTGCGGAGATGAAAGAAGGAGGTTTTAATGACATGGCGGATGTGAGGCTCAAGGGAGAGGGTGGAATCAAAGATCACATCGGTAGTGGGGAAACTGCTAGAGTCAGTTATTAAAGATGGGATAGCAGCACATTTGGAAAGTGGTGAAATCATTGGACAAAGTCAGCATGGATTTACGAAAGGTAAATCATGTCTGACGAATCTTATAGAATTTTTCGAGGATGTAACTAGTAGAGCGGATAGGGGAGAACCAATGGATGTGTTGTATCTGGACTTTCAGAAGGCTTTCGACAAGGTCCCACATAAGAGATTAGTATACAAACTTAAAGCACACGGTATTGGGGGTTCAGTATTGATGTGGATAGAGAACTGGCTGGCAAACAGGAAGCAAAGAGTAGGAGTAAACGGGTCCTTTTCACAATGGCAGGCAGTGACTAGTGGGGTACCGCAAGGCTCAGTGCTGGGACCCCAGCTATTTACAATTTATATTAATGATCTGGATGAGGGAATTGAAGGCAACATCTCCAAGTTTGCGGATGACACTAAGCTGGGGGGCAGTGTTAGCTGTGAGGAGGATGCTAGGAGACTGCAAGGTGACTTGGATAGGCTGGGTGAGTGGGCAAATGTTTGGCAGATGCAGTATAATGTGGATAAATGTGAGGTTATCCACTTTGGTGGCAAAAACAGGAAAGCAGACTATTATCTAAATGGTGGCCGATTAGGAAAAGGGGAGATGCAGCGAGACCTGGGTGTCATGGTACACCAGTCATTGAAAGTAGGCATGCAGGTGCAGCAGGCAGTGAAGAAAGCGAATGGTATGTTAGCTTTCATAGCAAAAGGATTTGAGTATAGGAGCAGGGAGGTTCTACTGCAGTTGTACAGGGTCTTGGTGAGACCACACCTGGAGTATTGCGTACAGTTTTGGTCTCCAAATCTGAGGAAGGACATTATAGCCATAGAGGGAGTGCAGAGAAGGTTCACCAGACTGATTCCTGGGATGTCAGGACTTTCATATGAAGAAAGACTGGATAGACTTGGCTTATACTCGCTAGAATTTAGGAGATTGAGAGGGGATCTTATAGAAACATACAAAATTCTTATGGGGTTGGACAGGCTAGATGCAGGAAGATTGTTCCCGATGTTGGGGAAGTCCAGGACAAGGGGTCACAGCTTAAGGATAAGGGGGAAATCCTTTAGGACCGAGATGAGAAGAAACTTTTTCACACAGAGAGTGGTGAATCTCTGGAACTCTCTGCCACAGAGGGTAGTTGAGGCCAGTTAATTGGCTATATTTAAGAGGGAGTTAGATGTGGCCCTTGTGGCTAAAGGGATCAGGGGGTATGGAGAGAAGGCAGGTACGGGATACTGAGTTGGATGATCAGCCATGATCATATTGAATGGCGGTGCAGGCTCGAAGGGCCGAATGGCCTACTCCTGCACCTATTTTCTATGTATCTATGTATCACGCCAAGGTTGCGGGCCTGGGGAGATGGGGAGACAGTGGTGCCGTCGATGGTGAGAGTGGGGTTATTGATTTTGCTGAGTGTGGCTTTGGAGCCTATGAGGAGGAATTCTGTCTTATCGCTGTTGAGTTTGAGGAAATTATGTTGCATCCAGGTTTTTATAGCTGACAAACAGGAGTTGATATGGGAGAGGGGGGGGTTGTGGGGGGATTTGGTGCCAAGGTAAATCTGGGTGTCATCAGCGTAACAGTGGAAGTCCAGATTGAAGTGACGGAGTATCTGACCAAGGGGGAGGATGTAGATGATGAAGAGGAGGGGGCCGAGTACGGAGCCTTGGGGAACGCCTTGAGTGACTGCGGCTGTAGCAGAGGTGTGGTTGTGGAGAGAGATGAAATGGGATCTGTTGGAAAGGTAGGAACGGAGCCAGCTGAGTGCAGAGCCTTCAATGCCGAGGTCTTTGAGTCTGGTGAGCAGGATGTTATGGTTTACTGTATCGAAGGCTGCGCTCAGGTCGAGGAGGATGAGGATGTTGAGGGAACCAGTGTCAGCAGAGGTGAGGAGGTCGTTGAGGACTTTGAGGAGAGCAGTTTCTGTGCTATGGAGGGGGCGAAAGCCAGATTGGAGGGGTTCAAGTAGGTTATACGCAAGGAGGTGGGAATGAAGTTGCGACGCAACGATACGCTCCAGGGTTTTTGAAAGAAAGGGGAGGTTTGAGATTGGGCGGTAGTTAATGAGAGAGGAGGGATCAAGACCAGGTTTCTTTAAGATTGGTGTAACGGCAGCAGTTTTGAAAGCGGAGGGGACAATTCCTTGGGACAATGAGGAGTTGAAGAGATTAGTGAGGTAGGGGCAGAGAACGGGGAGGCAGGACTTCAGCAGGGGAGTGGGGAGAGGTTCGAGGGAGCAGGTAGTGGGTTTGGAAGAGCTGATGAGTTTGGAGATTTCAATAGGGGTGACCAGGTCAAACTGGGAGAGGAAGCAGTGTGGAGGAGGGGTAAGGAGGTCAGTGGAGATGTTGAAAGGAGGGGCCTTGGTAGGTGGTGGAGTAGATGCTGGGGAGTCGGGTACAGGGGATAAAGATTGATAGATGGTGCTGATTTTATCAGCGAAAAAGTGGAGGAATGAGTTGCAGAGATCCGGAGTAGAGGTAGGGAGAGTGTTGGCTCGAGGCTTGAGGAGGTTGCCCACTGTGGAGAAGAGGGTTCTGTGGGGCCAATCACCCCCCCCCCCCCCCCCCCCGGACACTTATTATTATTTATTCAAATCATTTGCTATGTCGCTCTTCCAGGGAGATGCTATATGCATTTCGTTGTCTCTGTACTGTACACTGACAATGACAATTAAAATTGAATCTGAATCTGAATCTGAATGAGGAATCACCGAAGGCCTTGCTTCCTGCCACAGTGGACTACCAACACCATTCATCAGAATGAAAAGTTAAAGAATAAAACTAATATTCATGTGCCTTCTCTGACTACAAGTTCTTGAGCACACTCTAAGCATGTTTCTATCTGGCCATCTCATTACAGTGACCAAAACTAACAGATATTGTCATTGCTTAGTAGTGATGTTGTTTCCAGTCTATCGTGCACAGCTAAGTAATAAAGCTTTTAGTTTGGATCGTTGTCAACCAGTGTAAGTGCAACTCTCCACAGAGACACATGGAACTGCCATATTTTCAATTTAATGTAAAAGTCTCTATTGCTGTATAGTTAATGGCTTCCTTTATATATCACACTCGCATAATTTCTGGTTTGACAATATGAATTTACAGCTCCAATGATAAGTCAACTTTCATTTTTACACAAAGCACACTTTATTAGGCATATTCAATACATCTTTCATTGAGCATTGGACAAGCTTCTCCAAATATTGCTGTCTTCTCCCTCTACCCTCAAATACTTGCTTAATTTACTAACTGGCTTCCAGTCTCTCTATGACGAGAGAGCTAAAATGTTAACATTTTTTTCTTCTCTTCATGGATGTTGCCTAACCTGCAATGAAGCTTGAGGCTGCATTCTCAGTTTTTATTTCAGTAGTATTCAGCAGTTTTTGTTCATAAGGACTTTGCAGAAATAGGTTTAGGATAGTTTTGGCACAGTTTTCCATTAGCCATGATTTGACATAAATCGGAGCATTATAAGAAAGGATTACAACATAAAGGTACTCTTATGGGATTGGGATTATGACACGATTGTGGAGAAAAAGGGCATGTTGCACATCTTGGGTTGTGTTGTCGATGTTGATGTGGAATCCAGGTGTTCAGAACGGCAATGTACTCTATTCACAGATTTGGTATCCATATCGAACAAGCTCAGCAGTTGAAAGGGAAGGTAGAAATTTGAAACTATTCCATAAAAAGCAGTCAATGCTAGCTCGATTAATAAAGATAGATTTGGATCCAAGGAAGATAAAATATGTTAGATCAGCTTCAATTGATGGAACAAACAGAGAAGACAGAATTCCAATATTCCTGCTCAGAAATAGAAGAGGAAAGGTACATCAACTTACCTACATTTACCTTAGTCATGTCCAATTTGATAGCAAGACATTTCTTTTTTTGTTTTTATTTACTCCTGCGGAGAACATTGCGTAGCTATGGGCATGCGCATGGGCCCTAGCTATGCCTGCCTCTTTGTAGGGTACGTCGAACAATTCTTGTTCGAGGCATACCATGGCCCTATCCCCGAACTCTACCTCCTCTACATCAACGACTGCATTGGTGCTACCTCCTGCAACCATACAGAACTCACTGATTTCATCCATTTCACCACTAACTTCCATCTGGCACTCAAATACACCTGTACCATTTCCGACACTTCTCTACCATTTCTAGACCTCACTATCTCCATTACAGGTGACAGACTACTGACCGACAAAAACCCACTGACTCTCATGGCTATCTGGACGACACTTCTTCCCACTCTGCTTCCTGTAAGGACTCCATCCCCTACTCCCAATTCCTCCGTCTACGCCGCATCTGCACCCAGGATGAGGTGTTCCAAACCAGGGCATCAGAGATGTCCTCATTCTTCCGGAAACGGGGGTTCCCCTCTTCTACTATAGATGAGGCTCTCACCGGGGTCTCTTCTATACCCCGTAACTCTGCTCTCACTCCCCATCCCCCCACTCGTAACAAGGGCAGAGTCCCCCTTGTCCTCACCTTCCACCCTACCAGCCGTCACATACAACAAATAATCCTCCGCCATTTTCGCCACCTCCAATGGGATTCCACCACTGGCCACATCTTCCCATCTCCTCCCCTTTCGGCTTTCCGCAGAGACCGCTCCCTCCGTAACTCCCTGGTCAATTCGTCCCTTCCCACCCAAATCACCCCCTCTCCTGGCACTTTCCCTTGCAACCGCAGGAAATGCTACACTTGTCGCTTTACCTCCCCCCTTGACTCCATCCAAGGACACAAGCAGTCTTTCCAGGTGAGGCAGAGGTTCACCTGCACCTCCTCCATCTCATCTATTGCATCCGCTGTTTTAGGTGTCAGCTGCTCTACATCGGTGAGACCAAGCGTAGGCTTGGCGATCGCTTCGCCCAACAACTCCCCTCGGTTCGCAATAACCAACCTGATCTCCCGGTGGCTCAGCACTTCAACTCCCCCTCCCATTCCGAATCCGACCTTTCTGTCCTGGGCCTCCTCCATGGCCAGAGTGAGGCCCACCGTAAATTGGAGGCACAGCGCCTCATATTTCGCTTGGGTAGTTTACACCCCAGCGGTATGAACATTGACTTCTCTAATTTTAGGAAGTCCATGCTTTCTCCTTCTTTCCCCTCCCCTTCCCAGCTCTCCCACAATCCATTGTCTCCGCCTCTTCATTTCTTCTTCCCGTTCCCTCCACCACCACATCAGTCTGAAGAAGGGTCTCGACCCGAAACGTCGCCTATTTCCTTCATTCCATAGATGCTGCCTCACCCGCTGAGTTTCTCCAGCATTTGTTTCTACCTCGGAGAACATGGATGTCACTTACAATACTTGCTATACTGGCCATTCCAAATTATCCCTAAATAGAGAATTCAGTTAAGTTTTCCTCCACTTACATTTAAACCAGACCTATTCAGGGCAGTAGATTTCCTTTCCCTAATGAAGTAGTGGTGTTTTTATGACAATATGGTGCATATTTATATAAATGTATTTAATTACCTCAATTTAAATCCTCCAGTTGCCATGTGATGGGCCAGATGTCTGTCTATATGCTGGCATGCTATAACTCCTGCTATTTGTCCAATGATTTAACTAGCATTCTAAGTGTTCAAGAAGGAACTGCAGATGCTGGAAAATCGAAGGTAGACAAAAATGCTGGAGAAACTCCGCGGGTGAGGCAGCATCTATGGAGCGAAGGAAATAGGCAACGTTTCGGGTTGAAACCCTTCTTCAGACTGATGTAGGGTGGGGGGGGCGGGAAGAGGAAAAGACTAACTAACTAACTCGCATTCTAAAATTGGTGAATTCATCTGTTTTTTTGTAGAAAATGAAAATGAATTGTAATGCTCAAAAATTGCTCCCTACAGGAGCAGTTTTTTTTAATCAGATCGTCTTAAATATTTTAAAATTGTCCATCGATAACTCCTTCACTTTCATCTATCTTCCTGCATTGATAGTATTTTTTTTGAAGATGTGCATAATCTGATTTATATGCAAATATTCAATATACAGCCTTGTTTAAAAATGGATTAAAAGGAAAATGCATGCAGTGTATATTTCCCAAAGATGAAAGCCAGACAGAAACAGTCAAAATTGTACGAAAAGTTAATGCAAAATTCTCTTTGAAGTCAATTTGTAACAAAATCTGCGAAAATCTGCTTACATTGTATTTGCATTGCCTTAAGTCTCAGCCAACTACAACATGCCTCAACACATGGCAGGACTATACGCCAAATTAAGAGAAGCAGCAGACGAGATTTGCATCAAGTTAACAGTCTTTGACAGCTCATTGAGAAATTTGAAAGAAATGCTCCTATATGAAGAATCGCCCAAGGCCTTGCTTGCTGCCACAGTGAACTACCAACACCATTCATCAGAATGAAAAATTAAAGAATAAAACTAATATTCATGTGCCTTATCTCACTACAAGCTCTTGAGTACACTCTAAGCATGTTCCTAGCTAGCCATCTCATTACACAGTGACGAAAACCTAACAGATATTGTCATTGCTAAGTAGAGATATTGTTTCCATATAGCCACAGGCACAGCAAGAAGACATTTTAATTTAATCAGTCTATCATGCTCAGCTAAGTAATAAACCATTTATTTAGTTTGAATCTTTGTCAACCAGTATACTTACACAGTTTGAAGTGCAACTCTCCACAGAGACACATGGAACTGCCATGTTTTCAATTTAATGTCAAAGTCGCTATTGTTGTAGAGTTAATGGCTTCCTTTATATATCACACTCATGTAATTTCTGGTGTGACAATATGAATTTACAGCTCCAATGATAAGTCAACTTTCATTTTTGTATGAATCACACTTTATTAAGCATGTTCAATACATCTTTTATTTGGACATTAGGTTTAGAACTAAGTAAATAGTCAGCCATAGATAGTTTTTATTATATTACCAGAGAATCATACCACTGCAATGGCAACTAAACAAAACTATTTTATAACCAAAGACTTGAAAGATATATAAGCAATACAGAATAAGTATCTTGTCTATGTAAACCATGTCCTGCGCTCTCAAACCTATTCTCACTAAACTGCTTAAGAAAGAACTGCAGATGCTGGAAAAATCGAAGGTAGATGAAAATGCTGGAGAAACTCAGCGGGTGAGACAGCATCTATGGAGCGAAGGAATAGGTGACGTTTCGGGTCGAGACCCTTCTTCAGACAGGGTCTCACTAAACTGCTGATCAGCATGTTCATCTCCAGACACCCACGTTGACTATCTCCATCAAGAAAGAATATAACTTCTTCCTTATAGCATTTAGGAGAACTTCCATTGTAAAAAAAACATAACTGACCTGAATCCCACTAGATTAATCATATGAATATTGAAACAAATCAGAAGTGATACTTTTGAGATGACATCAAAAACCAAGACAAACAATATTAGCAATGCAGGCTGAAGGAACACTGAGGACAGGAACGGTGCTAGTTCTATTGACATCATGCCAGTATTTGAAAGGAACTGAACCACACTGGATCCGGGGTCCTATCAGAAAGGATCGTAAAGGGCCTGTCCCACTGTACGAGGTAATTCAAGAGTTCTCCCGAGTTTTCCCCTGATTCGAACTCGGAGAATGTCCGTAGGAGTTCGTGGATGTCTCATAGCGGCTCGTACGAGTAAAAAGAAACAATTTTTTTCATCACGAGTATTTTTTTTACTCGTGGACATTTTTCACAGTGTTGAAAAAACGTCACGAGTTTACCGGATTTCCCGAGAACCTACTGTTACTCGTACGAGCCACTACGAGACATCCACGGACCCACTACGGACATTCTCCGAGTTTGAATCAGGGGAGAACTCAGGAGAACTCTTGAATTACCTCGACAAGTGAGACAGGCCCTTAGGGAATCGGAAGGAATTTAAAATGATAAGTGAGGCATGTGCACGGAAGGGGATTATTTTATTATTATTTCCAAAATCAAGTGAAAGTGCAGTAATAATCAGAAATGTAGTATTAAGCACTACAAGCAAAAAGAGAACTAAACCCTGTTAAGAGAAATAAGAATATTGAAAGTCGTATACAATAGTGGAAAGACAGGACAGAATGAGTGGCACAAATGAGCCTGTTTTTATTCAAGGATAGAAGGTGCAAGTTGAATGAAGTGCAATTGCAAATTCAACTTGGATAAGCCATGATAGTCGTTAAAGAAACATGCCTGCAAGATACTGTAATAGACCTGGTTATAACATTCGCAGGAGAAAGTGGAATAACAGTAGTGTGGGGGAGCTTGGAATTACTTGAAGGATGACAGAGGACAAAAAAAAGGGAGCGCTGGACTGGAGGCATTATGGTCAGATAAAGAAATAGACAAGAAATGTTAATAGTTGTACATAGACTATTACAGGGACATCGGGCCTCCGTAGAGGCAATTGCGGTGGCCTCAATAGGCCTGACTTTGGGGTGATCATGGGGTGGGGACTGGACATTGTGCCTTCCTCCACAGTGGTATCCATTGTGGGGGGATGATTTTTTTTGTCTAATTGTAGTCTTGTAGGTCTGTGTCCAAGATGGCTGCCGTGAAGAGAGAGTGGACGCTGGCGCGCTTTGGCTGCCGCTGCTCCCTCTTCACACTGTGTTTTTGATTTTCTGTTTTTGGATTGAATCCTGTTTTTAATTTGTGTCTCTGTGATGTCTTTATTACTTGTTTTATTCCGATTATATGTTATTCCGATATACTATGTAAGGTGTCCTTGAGATGTTTGAAAGGCGCCCATTAAATAAAATTTATTATTATTATTATTAGACACCTTAGAGCACATTGTGTCTAAATGTATAATTAGAAATTTAAAAAACAAGATGGGTTAAACGGGAGATGTATTTATGGGATGTGGATGTCTCTGGCAAGGACAGAATTTATGGCCCATCCCTAATTATTCTAATGCCCATTGCTCTGCCATTTTAGAGGGGAATTACAAGACAACCACATGTGTTTGGAGACACACCAAGCCCAAAAGGAAAACAGAAAATGTTGGAAAAACTCTGGCAGCATCCGTGAAAAGGGAAACACCTAATATTTCAGGTCTGAGATCATTCATTAGCCCAGATTGAGTAAGGTCGGCAGATGTCTTTCCTTTAAGGACATTAAAGAATCAGTTGGGTTTTTACGATAATCCAGTAGTTTCATGGGCACTATTACTGACTCTAGCTTTTTAATTCCAGAATTTATTTAATTAACCAAATTTAACTTCTGCAGCTGCTGAGGGATTTAAACTAATGTCTCCAAATCATCAGCGGTGGCCTTTTAGATCATTACTCTTGCATTAACAACCACTATGGTACTTAAGAAATAAGCAGACAAAATAGATAGTTTAATAGATAAGCAAACAACCTCATGTTTGAAAAGACAGTAAATTTCTGGAGTGTGTTCAGGATAATGTTCCACAACAGTATGTCCAAGCACTAATATGGAAAGATAAAACTTTAGATATATTAACAGATAATCAGCAAGATTTAATAAACAGCAAAACAATGAATGAACATTTATCTGTTAACGAGGTGTCTAAGAATGAGTTTATACTATTATGATAAGACCAGAAGATAACACCAAGGGCAAGAGCCAAATATGCAACAAAAGAGTTTATTGTCATGTGTCCCAGATAGGACAATGAAATTCTTGCTTTGCTGCAGCACAACATGATATTGTAGTCATAAATACAGATTAGATTAGTGTCCATATACCATAGAATATATATACACACACATCAATACACCAATAAAGTGCATTAGGCTATTATAGTTCAGAGTTTGTTTGAAGTTGTGTTTAATAGTCTGATGGCTGTGGGGAAGAAGCTGCTCCTGGATCTGGATGTTGCAGATTTCAGGCTCCTGTACCTTCTACCTGAAGGTAGTGGGGAGATGAGTGTGTGGCCAGGATGGTGTGGGTCCTTGATGATGCTGGCAGCCTTTTTGAGGCAGCAACTGCGATAGATCCCCTCGATGGTAGGGAGGTCAGAGCCGATGATGGACTGGGCAGTGGTTGTCATTCCCCTCGCTGACAACCATACCATCTTGGATACTATTAGAAGGATGCCCACCCACCCCTAAACCCCCCCGCCACCCATTATGCTTTTCCTAACTGATTGTGCAAAGCCCCTCCTTTCTTGCATTTCCTTGTGTCATGCCTGAAACTTCCATACCCTGGTACATTAACCTGCCAGTCCTGGCCTTGCCTCAACCACACTTTTGTAATTGCAGTAAAATCACAATTCCAAGTGCTATTCCATGCTTTAAACTCATTTGGCTTACCTGTGGGGCTCCTTGCATTAAAGTAAATGCAGTTTCGCCTGACAGTTATCCCATGCTCCCTAACCTGCCTAAGTACACTCTGCCTTCTGGACTTACTTGATATATGTTCTACACTTTTCACCCCACCTGCTGCACTGCCGACATTTTGCCAGTACTTGACGTCCTTGCTGACTCCACAGCCCCGACCCTACATACCCATGCCCTCCACCAACAGTGTACAGTGACTACAGTTTGAATCAATTACTAAATGCACTGCAACAACTCGTCAAGGTTTCTTCAATAATGCCTCCTTAGTCTGTGCCATCGACATCGGGACAGTGGAGAAAACTATCACTGCAAGTTATTCTCCAAGTCAAGCAATGTTCTGAATTGGATACATATCCTTTTCTCTTCATCATCACTGGATCCAAATATTGATTCTTGACATCCAAAACTACCGTACCACCTCAGTCATGAAGGCAATTAATAAAAAGTTCTCTGACATTGGACTATAGCTGGCAGTAACACTTGGTGTGCCTCAGTAGAAAGAACTCATCAGATCCCGTATGCAATATCTTTGAACTGACCAGAAAGACACAAGTGACTGCATATGCTGCAATCTGAATCAACAAAAAATCTACTGAAAGAACTCAGCGGGTCGAATGCAACCTGCTGAGTTCCTTCAGCAAATTGTTGCTACTTTATACAAGATAGAAAAGTTGTTTGATAGGTATGGTGAAAATTACTGAACCAGGAATTTTCTTGCAAAATTCTAGCAGATGACATTATTCCATAAAGATAGAATAGAATGGGCCTACACTTGCAATATTTTAGAATAAATGGTGATCTCACTGAATGCGGCTTCACAAAGTCAGCATGTTTAGGATCTAAAACTTGGAGAAAGATTCAGGACATGCTATTGACTGTTTAGGACTGACACGAGGAGGAATTTCTTTCCTTGGGAGGATTGCAAATCTCTACACAAGAGCTGTGGATGCAAAATCAATGTATGTTCATAACTGAGATCGCTTTTTGGACTATGGAGCAATGAAGAATTATAGGGATTGGTCAGGAAGAGGGAGATAAGGTCAAAGATTGAATTGTGGAGACACAGGGGCCATTGTGCCCAATCCTGTCGTTAATTATTATTATTTTACATTCAAATGGAAAGACAGCCAGACTCTGTTCTGAGAAAGCAAGCTGTGGGATTCCTGCTCAACATTAGAGTACACCACTGCAGAATTATAGTACAAGGATTTTCATGTGATCTCCACATGACAAATCCACAGGCCATCAATGCCCAAAATGTAGAAGAATGCAGAAAAAAATATTTCTGTGTCAACAAATTTAATATTATGGGGCAAGAGAAGTGTAAATGAGGCCAAAATATTATCCCACAATAATGAAAAAATAAATTCTAAAAAAGAAAACTTAGGAAATGTGTGAGGAGATGTTATGCCTCAGCTACCAGTTTAAGCGTATAATTTTTCAGTGTGATATTGCTGTTTACATAAATACCACACAAATTACGAATCTGTTGCATTATTAGGCATTTGAGATTTCAAACAAAATAAATCTATTTTTAGTTTTAGATACAGAGCGGAAACAGCCCCTTTGGCCCACCGAGTCAATGCCAACCAGTGATCACCCCGTACACTGGCACTATCCGACACACTAGAGACAATTTTTTTTTTTTAATTTCCAAAGCCAATTAACTTACAAACCTGTAAATATTTGGAGTGTGGGAGGAAACCGGAGCTTCCAGAAAAATCCCACACGGTCAAGGGGAGAACATACAAGTTCTGTACAGACTATATCGCTCCGTATTTATTTATTTATTTAGTTATTATAAATTAACTTTATTTATTAGGTACAAGGTTTAGGTTTATTTATCACTTGTATAATTTAATAGTATTACAAAATACCATACAAGAGTCACAGAAGGGCTTTCAGCATCTTTCATAGAAATATACCAGAATGCTGATTGGATTAGAAGGCTTCAGCTACAGGGTAGACTTAGATTGTTTTCTTTGGAATGTCAGAGGCTGAGGGAAGTATATAAAATTATAAGAGGCAAAGATATGGTAGACAGTCAGAACTTTTTTTCCCAGGGTGGAAATGGCCAACACTAGAGGGCATAGCTGTACAGGGAGAGGGGGAGAGTTTAATGAAGCTGTGTTTTTACACAGCGTGTGGTGGGGGCAGATACAGTAGTGGCATTTAAGAAGCTTTGCAAATTGCACATGGAAGTGCAGGGAATGGAGGCAGATGAGATCAGTTCACCAAGGCATTACTGTGGACTGAGGGGCCTGTTCCAGTGATGTCGTGTTTTACAATCTATGAACTATTTTTCCTATTGGACCAAATGAAACTGTTGGAAATAATTATCTGATCAATAAAAATCACTAAATATTTGTTTGCCAAATCACAGAAAGACCATGTCAATTTACAAATACCCCATGTTGGTATAGTCACAGGAGTTATTCAAAGAATCTATACTTTGTACTACATGTTTTTGGTTTATGGAGTTAATTAGTAATTTGTAAAGTATGAGATTTGTTTTGACTTCAAACTAGATAAGCACTTGAATTTCCAAATCATAGGTGGTTGTGGACTGGAAAATGCTATCAGTCTAAATGGCCAGTTGACCAACATGGGCATGAAGTTCCAAAGGTTCTGTTTCCGTGCAGTGCAGTGCAGTGCGACTCAGTAAATCTTTGACAAACCAGAATTTCAAATGGCCATGGACATTTTGTAAACTTCTAACACTAATGCAAACTTCAATGAAGATGTTTTTAACACTGGTCAATACTTCTACCACATATCCAGTTCCTGGGTTTCTGATCAATTGTAATTCTCCCATTCTGTCAAGCCGAGTCATTTCCTGGCTGTTATCTGTATTGGACATGATACTGCACTTATTGCTTCAGCGGCCTTTTTTAATTGGCAGGCAGATAATTGAATTACTGGAAGATAAGAATTTCACCAGCTGGAGGAAAAACAGAGAAAGAAAGGCCAGGATCACACGCATGTGAAAACATTTGGGTCATAGAATTTCTGCCAAGTGTTTTACTGCTGACTTTTTACAGGACCTGTTTATTGCTAACATTATTTTTCTTCCTTTATTTCTGCACCATGCACCATTTCAGGAACACACACACACAGAGACACAGACACATCTCTCTCTTCTTAGGCCCCCTTCAGTCATAGCTGACCATGGGTGTCTCCAGGGTGCTATTCCCTACATGGACAGGAGACGCCTGTGTGTGACTTTGTTTAACGTGGTGCACAGACAGCCACCACACGGTCCTTGACAGATCTGCGTCAGGATCCAGTCCAAGACGACCGGAGACCCTTTTCTACTGCAGCCTTCATCCGCCTTCCCAGCCGTTGTGACGCTCCACTAAAGTCAGCCATCGTCCTCCGCCTGTTCCACCGTTGAGGTCTTGGTTGGATTGCTCTTTGTCAGAGATCTCCCCCTCGGCCTTACCGCCATGGGTGGCCCTACCTGGAGCATAGCTCCAGATTTGCATCGCTCAGGATCTCAGGACCACACAAGCTTCTCCACCACGACAAGGTGACAATCCATGTTATATACATGGGGAATAATTAAAATATTAAATGTACTGTAGGCAATGTATATTTGTGACATGAATGGTATGTTATTATGTAAAAGATTTTGGATCCAACCAAGTAAATGGAAATATTGTAACAAATCCTGATTTATTTTCTCCAGGATGAATCTGCTTTAGATTTAACACAAGAGCGCTGTAAATAAAATAATACAATGACTTTAAATACATGACAGTATATTAATCCATTATTTCAAAACCAACTATTCAAATTACTATTATTCCCAACTTAATCCAAATAAATATTTATGCTACACCTTTGTTGTGAATTTGGGGTGACAGAAGGGTGCTCCTTTAACTCAAGCTTGCTGTTGACTGATCACAGTGTAACAATGGCAGTAATTATGGACAGTGCCTGACACATATTGCACTTCCTTTAGGGGTAATGCAGCAACAGTCTTACAATACACCCCTTTTTGGAGGAGTAGGGCACATAAATGAAAAGCTGAATCAAAATTCTAGCTGCAAGCTATTGTCAGTTCAGGAGATGAACAGCAATGGCTTTGTTTTGCTCTTCAAACATCTTCTGCCTTCTTTCGGAGCTTCATGCACATTATTGTGCATACAGAATGTGGTTGTGGTCTCCATTACAATTCTGCCTGCCTTTTCACGTGCAATTCTTCACACTGTCAATCTACGTTCTCTGCCAAATACCTGAATTAGCATTTTAATTGATGTTGCTCTCCAGTGAATTTCCCAAAATGCGAATCTGAAACTGAATATGAAACTTATAATCGATGCCTTTATCAATCTGTTGCAGCAGTCTTCAAAGAGGAAGCATTTAAATGGAAATAAGGTAAAATATGCGTAATGTTTATTCCAATACACAGCAAAAGTGTATGATGGATCACGTTTTCAAATTCTATCCGTAGATCAGAAATAGTCCATCTACACCATCCTGATAAATTACACTAGCACTTCAATTGTTTCTATATATGCAATATCAACCGTAAAACTATAAGAAATAAAATGGTAAACTCCATTTTGAATACTTGCTAATGACTGTCTTAATGAATACGCAATATTAATATCAGTAAGATTCCTTGACCCAGTTCACTAAATATTATTTCTAAAATTATATTTCTAATTTAAGCAGTAGCTCACTGGTCACTGAAAAACATAAAAGATGTCATTTTTGTGAAATATTCTGTTTATTCTTTAATAATGAGAAGCTACAGACAGAAAGGCACATGGCACCAGAAAACATTCAATGCATATAAAGAATGAAGACAAAGTACATGCTATTGTTTTGTTAGTGCAATGAGCAAGTTTAATCAAGTTGTAGAACTACAATAATTGACAAGGGATTGTCATATAAATCTTGCAAAATCCCATTCACAAAATACATTTTTGCCATGAAGCAATATTTCAGATTTCTGAGAAGATGCGAGATGTTCAAATGTGAGTGTGATACCGAGTGACAATGACTCAGTTTGTGACTTGATAGCGATTTGGGTTGGGGGGGGGGGGGGGGAACTATCACAGGAATATTTTTCACATACCTTACAACACAGTATTAACAAATTGGTGATTTATATTAATATTAATTTATATTTAAGCTGAATATATTTTAAAATATTTTGCATTTTCAATTAATTATGACTTCATAGATGCACACTTTAAAAACAATTTTATTTATGTACACTATTGATATATTGGGATGGATCCTGCTTGCTGAATGGCAGATACATGCTTAGCCATTTAAGTCAGCCTCAGATATCCACGTTTGTTGGGTTAAACACTAAAGTCAGAGACTTACAGATGTCATCTGTCACCACTCTTTGTTACTGGAGTTCACCAGAGCCTTCTCTAGTTGAGATTTCCCCAGCACTTGCCACTGTGATCCCACAAATAGCAAGGCTTTGAAAGCGGTATCCTGCTGAACTCCCCAAACTCCACAGTTAAGAGCTGCCGTCACAAATCTACAGTCCCATTGACTGTATCTGGGAAAATATGACATAAGCAAGTTCAAGAAACCCAATGTGGAATGTACCACACACCAAATTGGAATCCCTGCTGACTGCCACAATCATCAGGATATTGCTCAACCATCCTCTTCCAGTGGCCAAGCAGCTGGTTCTTGAGTCCCAGTGCACACTCAGTCCAGAAGTGCAGAAAAACTCAAAGAATGTGAATGTACCAACCATTATGCATGGCCTCACCAAAACCTATGACTCCAGCAATTGAGAAGATCCCTCTTTAAATGCATCTAGTCAGGAAGACCTTTAACACCGTGAAGATGGATTGATTGGCAAACAGATATTATATTTTATTCAAGGGCCACAAGACGGCTGTGGAGGCCAAGTCAGTGGATATATTTAAGGCAGAGATAGATAGATTCTTGATTAGTATAGGTGTCAGAGGTTATGGGGAGAAGGCAGGAGAATGGGGTTAGGAGGGAGAGATAGATCAGTCACGATTGAATGGTGGAGTAGACTTGATGGGCCGAATGGCCTAATTCTGCTCCCATCACAGGATTTTATGATGTTTTTTTAATCAAAATATAGCTGCTGATAAAAAATTGTAATTCTATTCCAATCACACCTAATTTCCTCTATCCTACACAGTAGATCAAAAGACTAACATTTTTGTTTGACTTGCATACATTGCACCAGTTGTATTTTTGTGCCATTTTTATCTTTTGATAGATTGTGTCTGTTCCACCAGGGGCGCCGGGGCGATGGCTGCCCTGCCAGCAGTCTGTTCGTTTTTCCATTCTTTTTGTTATCTTTTAGTGTGTTAAAAGTTTGTTTGAATGTTCATCGGTTTGTTTTATGTAGGGGAGGGGGAAGGGATCGGGGGAAACTTTTTTTTCCAAGTTTCTACCTTGCCAGAGATGTGATTATTTTTCGGATCACATTCTCCGGAAAGCTCTGCGGCCTTCCATCGATGGAGCTGGAAGCCTCCTCGGACTGTCATGAGCCCCACCGCGGGGCGCGGTCTTAACATTGGAGCTGGTCCCTTGCCTGGGATTGCTCCCACCACGACCACCGTGGACTTTACCATCAAGAGCTTGCAGTCGGGGGAGGCTAGTCGGGAAATCCAACGTCGCAGAAGGTTCGACCAGCCCCGACATGAGGTTCGATCGTCCAGCGCGGGGGAGCTGACATCCCCCCGATGCGGGAACGGATCGCCTCGACGCAGAGGGACCTAACGCCACCGGCTACGGGAGTGAAGATCGTCCCGTCAATGGGGGCTCGAGGCCCACGACCGAGGAAGAACTAAGGGAAGGACTTGAACTTTATTTCACCTTCCATCACAGTGAGGAATGTGTAGGAGTCACTGTGGTGGATGTTCATGTTAAAATGTGTTTTTGAGTGATCTGTTGCTTTTAATTGTATGACTGACCAGGCCAATGAAATTCCTCGTATGTTGCAAAACATACTTGGCGAATAAAGTGTGATTCTGATTCTCCGTGATTTTCACTGGTCATGCTGTTGCTGTGCAACAAGTTGCTATTCTACTCAGATTAATTCCTTTACAGATTTAAGCTTGGAAAGATCACAGAAAAATGAAGTCAGTGTTTTACTGTTGATACAGACAGCAAGTTTCAAGGCAAACGCCTATTCTAAACAGCCATTCTATTTCAACAACAAAAAATAATTACTAATCATTTTGACTGAAAAAGTCCATCTAAATAAATTGACATCATATGAAACAAAAACTCAAGACCAAATTATATATTTTATATTGTTACCGATGTTGGTTGGGTCAAGGCTATAAAGCCCAGGGGCTATGAACAACAATGCTGAGATCAACCATTTGAATAACCTAAACTGAAGAATCTATTGAACATCACCTACATAAAACAAGTGTTTTTTTAAACAATGTTACACAAAATCTAATGTGGACAAACACTGAACCAATGAATCATGATGTTAGGTATCTGTTTATAAACAAAACAATTTGAAGCACATTCATTGTTGCTGTTTAGGAAGCACAAAGCTGATTTGTGTACAGAGAGGACACACAAACAGCAAAACAAGAATTGCCAGTGAAGTAGTGGACGCTGTGCAGGAAATCAGCCTGAACTACTCAAAATAGTGCCCCCGGGTCTCTTTTTTTAAATGGACACAAAGGAGTTAAACTTAAAGATCCATCCGGAAGACTGCATCTCTGAAGGAATGACACTTTTTCAGAACAGCACTGCCAGCCTGGGATTATCTGCAGCCACACGGCAGTGGCACTACAGCGAGCCAGTGCATCCACTGAGCCAGAACTTGACTTTTGTTAAGCTTTTAAGAATGACTGCACTAACATTATAAATTCACCATTATTTTAAAACTGGCTTCCCTTAATAAAGATATGTAGCTTAAACATTAAAACTAAAAGCATGCATTGTTCTGAAACATGCCGCAATAACTCACTCCACAGGCTGTTATTCATTCTCTGTAATTTTATGACTTTTGAATCAAAAGACTTTAAAAAGGGTAATGGCTTGCGGTTTACCAACTTTAGATTACATACTAAATCTTAATGTTTTTACTTTGAAGGCGTTCTCATATGAAGGCTGGTTGCACTGATTTGGACGCACATACTTTCTCTGCCAATGGCCTTTCTACATAACACTGGATTTTCTTCCCTATCCTAACTTTATACAGCAAAGGTATTTTGGAGCTGTAAAGCTTTCTCATTGCTGACTAAATTATCAATCTGTTCCTCTCTACTATTTGTCAGCTGAAGCTCAACTTACTTGCCAAACTTCCTTCTACTTTCCTCTTTCCTTGAAAATACTTGGATTATTCTTCCTTGCCCAAACTCTTGGTCATCAATGTTGTCTCCTTCATCATGTCTCACCACCATACTGTAACCCTGCCACAGTGCAATAAAGGCAGGGCTGAAGTTGTCCAGTTTGGGTTGCTCCTAGGCCTGGCCAAGCTGGCCATCCGCGAGTCACGGCACCAGGCGGAAGAGGGCTTTGCCCGAGCCAGATGCTTGCCCCTTTACAAGGGTTGTATAGTAGTTATTAGAATATTTGTAAAATAGTTTGATGATTTTGTAACATGGTGGTGGGTATGTCACCAGGGTTTTGGTTTTTGTATCGTGTTGGAATTTAATACATTTTTTTTTAATACAAAAAAAAGTGCAATAAAATGCAAGCCACCATCACAGAGGACAAAATTCATCCATAGCTCTCCTGGTTCCATTCGCCCATCCCCCTTCACCATCCACCTCCTGCTGCCCTCATCTCACCCCCTCCCACTTCCCCTCATTATATTTTAATCTACCCTTCTCTATCCTGATGCAGGGTTTTGAACGAGAAAGTCAAAGATTCCTTCTCCCACCACAGATGCTGTGAGACCCGCTGAGTTCCTTCAGCGGTTGTTTTTTTGCTCCAGACTGCAGTATTTGCAACCCCTTGTGTGTCCATCATAGAGGACATATTTTTCCAGCATATAGCGACAATGAATCCTTACTGGAGTATGCAAAAAGTTTTCTGCTGACAATTTAAGCATATTACTGTAATACAGTTTAATCTGACATGCTCACGTCATTGCTGGGACAGATAAGCAGATTTCCCAGACTATTTGATGTTTTTTTATTTATATTTCACACTTTTAATTTACTTTCCTTTAGGTATTATGGAGTAATAAATGTTTGAGTGAATTTAGTAAGTTCCAACAGATCAGGGTGAACAGATCTAGTTGAATTTAAAGGGAATGTGGGAAGTTGGCCCGTATGAGTGAAATGGAAGGAGGGAACCAACAGGCCGGTGAAGGAAAGGAACACAAGAATTGGGAACGCGGTGAGAGAAAGGAAGATGGGAACCTGAGCCACATGAGTGGAAAGAAGTGCAGAAGCTGAGCACATCACAAGGGAAAGGAGCATGGCAGCCACGGCCTGCAAGTGGAAGGGAGCACGTAAACTGCACCGAGTGAACCAGATGCTGAAACAATGGAATTTCTGGATGGAGTTTTTTTGTATAATGTAATTCAGCATAATTGTCAAAGATGACTCATGACTTGAAAATACAAGGGACATCCTGTCTCCTTTTTCAGCCAGCCTTTCACAAGCAGAGTGGTGTGATGTAGTAGTATTGCTGATATGGAACGGTGCAACTGACAGGTAAGTGGGCACAAATCAATTTAATGTATTGCTCATGGTTATCCACCATTTGCATAATAATTAATTCAAAGCTCAAGAGATTCATAAAACTGTAGTGTTATATAAAAGAGCCCATGATGTACCATAGGTGGAGTTAACTATTGTGTCCCTGAAGTTCGAGTATGGACTGTAATCAGGGCAAACTCCACAACTATTCCTGCACCTTCCAAATATTCTTGGGCAAAGTGATGATGTTATTCCCAAATGCCATCCATCTTCCATGCCTGGACCTGAAGTGTTTTATTTCTTGGGCTCAAGTACACAAAAGTTTATATAATCTCTGATTTTGCCTCCTAGCTAATAAAAAATGTACATAATATACTCTCAAATCTTGCATGTCAGAATACCTGTCTCTCAAACTACTTGTCAAGACAACTAAAATATTGAGCAGGAGAAACTCAGCGGGTGCAGCAGCATCTATGGAGCAATGTTTCGGCCTGAAACGTTATGTACAAATCTAAGTCTACCTTAGATTTTCCAGCATCTGCAGTTCCTTCTTAAATAAAATATTGAGCATGTAGGCTCTGGAAGAATTTCAAATTCAAGCTGCAAGCTGAAATAACTACAGGTTTTACAAATACATTTAGTGACTATCAGAATGATGTAATCTTTATCTGTTATTTCAAGTAATAATTAAAGACAATAGCTAGAAATTACTTGGAGTAATTTGATTAATTCACATCTGCTTAAAAACACGCTTGCTCCAGATTACTCATGGTTGATTTGAATTTCCCTGCTGGTGCTTTGCGATATTGTTTGTGGGTAGCTGCACTCATAAACTGTTCAACAAAGATTTTTTGAAGTTATTTAAACCAATGCTCTAGTTGCCAATCCATTGTAAAACACAGAGAGGCTTTTATGCATTTGATAAATTGTGTTGTGCCTTTGGTAAAAGATATGCATTTGATAAACTTGTTGTGCCACCATAACAACTGAGCTGTGATTTGCTGGTGGTCTGCCACGGAGATATAAAGACTGCTTAAAAGGTACTCTGAAACTCTGCCAAATAAATGTCCACAATGAAAACAACTCACTTAAGAAAGCACAGTGAAAAATCACCCAAGAAGGAACTTTCTCTAACAGGGGGCCTTTATATAGCTGGACTGAAAACAAAGGTGGTCCAAAATCCAGTGTTTCGTACTTTAATTGCTCACTTGCAGCAAAAATAAGGCTCATCAGTCAAAGAACTAACTGCAGGAAGTGTAATAACATTCTGACGGTCTTCTTCGATAACAAAGAACGTACAATATTATATTTTACAGTGCTGTACTCTTCACACTACCTCAACAACAGACGGAGAGCAAAATTCACATATAAAAGGTGATGTAAATTGACCACTCAGCATGTGGCGGATGTAATGGTCTTGTAAAAATGAAAACATTACATATAATTATGGAAGCTAGTCGGTGGACATTCGATAACATCATTCTACAAAGGGGCACGTAAATGTATGGCGATAGATGAAGTTCACAATGAAACCCTTCAGCTTTTTTTAAATATTATTTGTGTTTGTCATCTTCAATTTACCTAAGAGTGAAGATATGGACATCATTCTTGCCCAGCACTGAATCATCTTTTCTTACCCATGTGAAGCAGATGGCAAGTCACCTTCTTAAACTAGTCCAGTTTTTCTGATGAAAATACTCCCAGGATATAATTATTCCCAGGAAAATACTCCCAGGTTAGCTGGGAAGTTCCAAGATTTTTTTTAGATCCAGTTCAATACAGTAACAGTAATATATTTCCAAGTATACACAGGTGTATAAAACCAGGAACGGCGTAGATAGGGTGAACGCAGTCTTTTTATATTACCTATTGGAACCTAGTGGTTAACAAAATGGATCCGTCTCCAAATTGTAAAAATCTGTTTTATCTATCTTTGACAGCCAAATGTTCAATCCTATAGCTTTGAAGATCCAATAAAATTGAGGTTATTTTACTGGAATCTGAAAATAATAATTAAAATCAACATAAATGAAGTTACGTATTAAATACAACTGGAATATAAAACTAGTATCAAGAATGGTGAGCATGAAACTGCCACGTAGTCATTAAAATCTACTTGTTTCACTAAAATACTTAATCTTACCTAGATCTAGGGAAGTGTATCGGATACCAAGCATTACCAGAAATGCCTTACAAGTCTTTCTATTCAATAGGAATTGGGGATGGACAATAAACGCTGGCCCTTGTTGACTTCCAAATATTGTGAATAAATAAAATATCAAGCACCCTGTCATCTTGTTTTAGGCTGCAAATTTAAAAAAATCCTATAAATTTAAATCTACAATCTTAACTGAAAAATAGCTCTTCAATTGTTTGATATATCAGCAGATGTGGGTTTTAAGATCCTCTTTCTTTTGCATTCATCACCATCTTGCAATGACCAATAATTATCGTCTTTTCACATTGGAAGATGGTCAGAATGATGAAATTCCCTCCCCGCAAAGTGTTCCCTCCCCCAGTCGCCGAGCCAGTGTGAAGTGGTTTCAGTGCATTTGGTTTGTTGTTTTTCTGCTGCTGTCTCTGGTTGTTGCCGTTGGCCTGACTGAGGTCAGTTGTTAGGGCTCACCATGGGGAGGACGGCAACATGACCAGATCATCACCGGCTGCCGACGCCCTACTCCGACGGATCTTCTGCCGGTGCTTGCAGATATCACACCCGCCAAGCTTCGCAGAGAGTACTTCCCTCACAGGCTGGTGTACAAGGCCCCATCGGATGCCAAACATCCTTTGCACCACCTCGCCCAGGACTCACAGCAACTGGGACCTCAACGCCTGTCATCTCGTCGCCCCTTCTCCCGTCACGCAGTGACCTTCTGTGGCTCCGGTTTCAACACACTAGGAGCATGGAGAACCAGCTGGGAACAGACTTCATGACCTCCGCAATTCACTGTTGCACCAAACACCACAGCCCCACCCGGCTCGGACCTGCCCCGCAAAGTGGGTAACCCTGAACCGGCTCCGTACAGGGATCGGCCGGTTCAACGCCAACATGCATCGTTGGGGGCTGCGTTCATCAGCAGCCTGCGTGTGTGGAGCAGACCAGCAAACAGCGCAGCACGTCATTTTTGACTGCGCTGTCCGCCGCCCCCCTGGTGGAGGGGTAGACCTCACGGCCCTCGACAACAGCACATTGAACTGGTTACAGGTCCTGGAGGGTGTTACATAACCTCTGCTGCCTCAAACGCAAGAAGAAGTACATTTGGTCTGCTAATTGGGGAAGGCCTTTTGTTGTGGAAAAGGGAGGTGGATGGCAACCAAGGATTCTCCAATAACACTGTGCTACAACATCAGTAAAAGGATCACAAATGTGAGAGGAAAATGTCTAGTAGTACAATAAGGCAACTAAGTGTGGGCAATAAATGCAATTGATCAAGTAGAAAATATTTTGCTGTCTACACAATGACTGCTGGCCTAGAAATTCCTCCACTGTTTTTTTATATGTTAAAAACAGCAGGGTGAGTCTCCCTAATATTGTTCAAGGAAGCAACTGGGAGAGTGAGATCTTTGAATACAAAATTCATGGAACAACATTGTTGGGTCTTGTTATGTAATAGCATGTTGAAATTGACGTGCCTATTTTGGCATAACCTTCCCGACTACAATATTGCCAGCCCTTGAGGCAAATCATCACAGCACCCGTGTCCTTTGCAGTGAACTCTTAAAACAACAGTTCCAGTTAGCAGATTGCGGGTAATGAATGGATCGAAGGATGATAAGGCCGGAGGGGGTAGGAGTGTGCTTCAAGCAGGGCAGAGGAATCCGCATAGTTTGACGATTGATATTGGCTGCAAAATGCATGCTTTGTGGCAGGGAGACTCCAGGGCTGTGGTAAAACACACCTGGCAGAAAAGCTTAAGAAAGAACTGCTGTTGCTGGAAAATCGAAGGTAGACAGCGGGTGAGGCAGCATCTATGGAGAGAAGGAATTGGCGACGTTTCGGGTTGGAGTCTGAAGAAGGGCCTCGACCCGAAACGTCGCTAGTTCGGGTCGATGAAAAGTAGATGACGTCTCCACCATGTGAAATGGTTTTGGTATTTCCTACGCAGCAGTGAACAGCAAATGGTGTCATGTGGCAAAGTCAGCACCTACAGTCGGGGTGGAAGTCCACAGTGCCCGAGACCTGAATGCTACTGGAGATAGTACGAGGTCACAGATCTAAGTGATAGCAATGAAGAATGGATTTTGTCGCTACATATAGCAGAGTTTAGGAAGAAAAGAGTTAGTAAAACGTGCTGATCAGTGAGTAAATAGGAACTGTTGTTTCTTAGACTGTTGATGTAGTAACATCATATTGCAGATGCATCTTCCTTGTGGCACCATGATAGACATTGGAAGTTTGCACCACAGAAAAGAGTTAAAGGGCATGTCCCACTTACGCGATTTTTTCGACGACTTGCCAGCACCTGTCATCATCGCAGCAGAACGCCGAAAATTTTCGAAATGTTGAAAATCCACCAGCGACCAGAAAAAGGTACGACTCTTTGGGCGACTACTTACCACCAAACATGCCGACACGCGACGCCTGTTTGGTCATGAGTAGTCGCCTAAAGAGTCGTACCTTTTTCTGGTCGCCGCTGGACTTTCAACATTCAGAACATTTTCGGCGACCTGCTGCGACCATGACGGGTGCCGGCAAGTCGCCGAAAAAAACGCGTAAGTGGGGCAGGCCCTTTAAGGAGAAGGAAATTACTGGCAAAATTGAGATCAACACACCCAGAAATGTACATGTCATTGTTTTACTCTGGATTAATCACATTTTCAATTAAACAGTGGAGACACAAGAAACTAGCATCTAGATTTTTAAAAAGGCTGCTGGAGGAACTGAGCAGGTCCAGCAGCAGCTTGTAGTGGGAGATGGACAGCCCACGTTTCAGGTCAAGACTCTTCATCTGCTTGTCCGGTTGAAGGATTTCAACACAAAAATATTAACTACACAGATGCTGCCTGACCTGCTGTGTTCCCACAATGTCAACTGAATCGACATTTCAATGACATTGGCTGAACTCGGGAACTTTGGGATGTTCAGGCATGTGATGAGACTATATTTACACACAGTGCTTTACTTTTTGTACTTAAAAATAGACATCATATTAAAAATAGACATCATATTGTCGTAGAGACCAACAACATGAAACAGGTCATTCAGCCCAACAAGTCCACACTAATCATCAATCACCCATTTACACTAATCCTACATTAATCATATTTTTTATTCATCCCACATTTGCATGAATTCCCCAAAGATTCTATCTCTCACCTACACTAGGGGCAATTAATAGTGGCTAATTAAATTACCACTGCAAAGCTTAAGGATCTGGGAGTAAACCAGAGCTCTCAGAGTAAACCCATGCAATATCAGAGAGAATGCGTGACACACGTGTGTCCTCACAGACAGAACCGGAGGTCAAGATTGACTACCCTATGCCATTGTGTTTTATTATCACTAAGTGATAATATTTGTTCCTTACAAAATGCCTTTGTAAAAGAATAGTGTAATATAAATGACGTCTGTAATTATAGAAAATATCACAGTTTTTCCTAACAAATGACATTATACTTCAGAATATGATCGAAGGTAAAATAAGTGCAGTGGAAGTTACCAGTTTAGTGGAGATAGACAAAAACGCTGAAGAAATTCAGCGGGTGAGGCAGCATCTATGGAGCGAAGGATTAGGTGACGTTTTCGATAGAGACCCTTCTTCAGATTCAGTTTAGTGGAGAGGTATTTCCCACTGCTTTATAAAATGTTGCGATTCGACAGTAATTAAACAACAGTAAAGATAAATCAAAAGACCAGAAGATTTGTACTAGTCTTGAATCAACTTTTTTTTTTATAAAGCAGCAACGTTATCAAGTCTTTTTTATATTTGCTGTATATTTATCTTCTGTATATTTACATGCATAATATTCATTCTTTAGTCAAGATTATGCAGAACACTACTATTAATTAAGTTATTTTCAAGTAGATCCGAAAATCCTTATGAAAAATTCCTATTCATATGATAGGTCATTAATTTGCATACTTGTGCAAATAAGATAGCAATTAAGAACTTGCACTACATAGCATCTTCCATTTAAATTTTAAAACCAGTGGCAGAGTTTTACCCTGATAGTTTAAAGGTATTTTATTTTAAAATAGAGTTAGGCATAACAGAGACGACAGTATTTGGCACAAAGAAGCTCTCTGTCGATCTTCATCTCCATTTGCTAGCACATTTACAGCAGATATTTAAATACTGATGCCTAATAAAACAATTCATTTGGGCTTCTCGGAGACAGTATAAAATCACAGTCAGCGTCACAGCAAGCTGTAGAGTAGTTCATTTTGTTCCAATTCATTTCAAAAACAGTAGCAATTTTCAAGTCGACATCCCATGGGACAGTGGTACCACACAGAGATGTACTTAAATAGGCTTCCTTCTTAGAATTCTTTGCATTACAGACAAATTTCCCAATCTACAAAGCTATCAGGGAGTCTGGTGGGAGTTGGTGTGTACGTGATCAGACAGGCAAAGAGGATAGGTAGCATTCTCAAACCAATTTTTCTTTAGGTAAATCTATCTTTCTATTTATTTATTAAATTAGTTTAGTCAGCTAAAATGCAAAGTACAACGTTTTCCCAGTGCATTTGTGAGTCTGGTGCATCTTGTGCACTGTAATCTTCTTACGCTGGCTTGTAGCCACACCATAACAACTTATTTCATCAGTGATATTAAAGTATTACGTTACATCTTTTAGACCAGCAAGCAGCTCAGGTTTGAAATAAATAGAAACTTATTTCTAAACGTTTCACAGCATACAACACACAGCAAAACAAAATTACAAAATAATTTAGCCCTCTGCTGCATTATAGAAGGACGATTTCTTGCCACCGGCTGAAAGTCCCTAGTTTTGGTTAATTTAAATATCTGTATTTTGACTAACCATGGTATTTCCTTCAAGTTGTTAAACATTGTAATGTTCACTGTCACTGGAAATAATACACCTATTCTAAATGGAAATTAAGGTACAGATGCCTGAAACACCGCAGTAGAAATAGAAATTAAACTTCAGCAACTACAGGTCCCTGTAGTTGCTAAAATGCGCAAATTAAAGTACAAATATGTCAATTTATAGTATTTCCGATGCTGAATTGCACAGTTCTGTGTTTGTTGCATGCATAAATGGGAAGTACACAGTGAGGATTTATAAGGAGGGCGGAGGGGAATAGCTGAGGAATTAAATACTTTCCCAGAAGAAAGCACAAAAAATGTTCTAGAAATGCTGGGGAACCAGGAATCCAGTGCAAATGAGGAGAAAAAACTCAGTACATCTGTTCCTGCATTTACGACATCTTGTTTTGCTAAGCAAAATTTCTTGAACCTAAAAGGCTGGATGAAATGTACGATGGGAATTTTGGTACAATTTGTATGCATTCACTATTTATTTTAGCCCAAAATAGCTTAAAGACATGTATCTCAGAATCAATGGCAATTGAAGATTATCTGTATCCATATGTAAAACTACAGTTGAAGTTAATGAACCTGAAAACTAGTAAATCCCAAGGATCTGATGATCTATGTACTAGTTTTGGGAAAACTTGCATTTAGGGATGGTAAACCAGGCATTTATGCTCTGGTTTATTAGCAAAAGGAAAAGCAAGTTGGACGAAGCATTTATGAGGATGTATCGTGTGGAGTAGGTAAGGAGAACCATTTTGTGTGATGTATTTGGCTACCGCGAGGTCTTATCCTTTAATAAACTCCATGTAGGCAACATCCATTGCCCTACCCTTACTAATCATCTTCATTGCATTCTGAAAAAACAAAATCAAATTTGTGAGAAAGAGACTAATAATTACTAGTAAACTGCTAGAAGACAAATTGTCAGATTGCAGTGACACCCGGCAAACCCAACACACAGTAATTCACAAAAGCCTAAGGCTGCACGATTATCACCAGCAGCTTGACATCACCCATCAGACATTACATCATTATAAAAACATTTTTCTCTTTCTTTCAGACAAATTTCAACTGATCTTGAATTCAAATGCTTCTCTCGCTTCACTTTTCTTTGACCCCCATCTTTTCCCCCAGTATCATCCTACCCACCCCTTTGGTCTAATCTCACGACCTCTTCTGACCTTCCATTCTCTAATTCAGCAGAGATCCCAGTGTCTGTGTCTGAATAAATTCCTAGCCCGATCTGGATCTGGATCTAGATGTAGTACGCTGTAAAGCTCTAGGTAGAGCATCACTCAGCACTGGACAATTTTTAAAAAACATTTTATCAAGCCAATTAACCTACAAACCGGCACGTCTTTGGAGCGTGGGAGAAAACCAAAGATCTCGGAGAAAACCCACGCAGATCACGGGGAGAACGTACAAACTCCATACACACAGCGCTCGTAGTCGGGATCGAACCCGGGTCTCTGGCGCTGCATTTTGCTGTAAGGCAGCAACTCTACCGCTGCGCCACCGTGACTGCGGTAGAGTTGGTGCATTCTAATACGGTACCACCTCAGGGTTCATTCCTTTCATCCTCCACAAATGTTTATCCCTTTCTCCAAAATCCTCAGTCCATCTGGATTTCTCCTAGTCTGTTACCCACTGTGGATATACTTATCTCCCACTGCCAAGGTGACATTGACTAACTCACTCAAATCTAGTCCCTTCCTTACTTCAGCCCCCAAGTAATTTCCACTATCTACAAGGTAGAAACCAGGGATTTTATAGAATACGCTCCACTTGCCTGGACGTGTGCAACAACATCAACCCACAAGAAGCTCAACACCAGCCAGGGTAAAGCAGTGTGTTTAACACCCCAAGATTCATTCCTTTCACTAATGGCGCACAGTAGGACACAAAATGCACTACAGTGACTGGACAGTGTTACTGTGACTGCATTTCACAAATGTACAACGTTGATCACCAAGAAGGACAGTGGCAATAGGTACATAAAAACATCACCACCAGCAGAATCTCTTCAAACTCGCACACCATCCTGATTGGAAATATACCACTTGTCCCTTCATCGTTGCCAATTCCAAACCATGAAACTTCCTACCCACGTCACTTCGACAATTCCGGTTTCTTGGTCCCAAATGGCTGATCTTCACTATGACCATCCAATCCCTCCACATCCCTAACCCATGATAGGATGGTTTGAAGTCCCAGAATGAAGTGTCAACTAGTCCTTCTCCTCCACCACCATCTTCTTTCACCTGTCTGATCTCATTTTGCATTTTCTTCAACTCTTCGCTTATTCCAAGTCAAACAATATGTGTGAGAACTCACTTGGGCTTGTTATGCCTATTCCTGCACTGCATGTATGGAATAATTATAATTTCAGTCATATTCATGCTTGGCCCATCAACTCTTTTTCCATCGCATTGAAGACTGTATTGATGTGCTTCTTGCATTCACACAGAACTTGAAGCTAATACTAATTCCACCTTGTCCTCACTTCCACATGCTTCATAACAGACTCTGCCCTTTTTCTTCTCATCTCCATCTCAAGGGATAAGTCCGCAACCAATGTCCATTATAAGCCCACCACTTTCCATAACTATCTTGAATCTAGTTCTTCCCTTGATTTTTCCATTTCCCCAGTTTCACTGCCTTTGTCAAACGTACTCTGATAACAACAATCCAAACTTGTACCCTTTTGCTTAACTTTGCATTTCCCTCTACAAAGTTAACAAGGCTCTCAATAATATTTTGGAGGCACAAGAGACAGCAGATGCTAGAATCTTGAACAAAAAACAAATTGCTGGAGGAACTCATCTGTGGAGGGAAACAGACAGGTGTGGCGGCACCTGGTGGTGGGCCACGGGCAGAGCGAACCCTCGGCTCTGGAGGGAGGAGTTAGGTGTCTCGGTGTGGGAGGCGCAGGTCGTGGGGTTGACTCATAGGGGTATTTAAGGTCGGGCAACGCCCGTGCCCATTTGAAGAGTAGGGAACTGTATCTTACCGATTAAAACACGTCTCAAGCACACAAGTTCTGTGTGAGACTTTAAGACTTTTGCTTCCATCACAGTGAGAAGGTGCCTGGTGAACTCACTGTGGTGGATGTTAATTTGTGTTTATTGTGTGTTTTTGTCATTCAGAATAAAGGAATTCAAATTCAAATTCAACTTGTGTCCGCTTAGTTTTTGGCTGGACTCCTGCGAGTCCCTGCTATACAGGCAACATTTTGGACTGCAACCCTTCTCCAGGCTGATGGAGAAAGCTAGGAGACGGAGGTAAGTGGGCAAGAACTGGCAAGTGATTTCAGGTAAAGAAGGATGATTGGCAGGTGGATGGAAATGGTGACAACATTTAAAGCCAAAATGGAGACAAAATGGGTGCAGATGTACAATTTGATAAGGCAGGAAGATCGGGAATAAAATGTAAAACCAGATGGTTTGTAAGTGGAAGGGAACGGGGGAGGGAGAAGGGGAGGGAGAGGAGGGGATGGAAAATGCAAAACAAACAGGGCGACGGGGTGGAGGGGGTAATGGTAAAAAAGATTTGCACGCGTGGGGAACGCATAACAATTTCAGGTAATTACCATTTATTTTCTCTTCACACATCTTTCTGTTTCAATTTGATTCTTTTTATTCTCTTGGCTCTACCTGTCAGTTTTAAATAATTGTTACCATGACAACTTTTGGCCCGTACCCTATCACAAACATTCCCTCTATTTTATCCACCTCACCCCTCTCTACAATTTATAATATTCTTGTTTTCTCATTTTTTCCATTTCTGAGGAAAAGTCTTCCATGGATTCTGTTTAACCTGCCGAGTGCTCCCAGCATTTCTATTTTTATTTCGAATTTATAGCATCTGGAGTTTTTTGCTCCAGACATTACATCATGTTGGGTCAATGTGTGTGAATGGAATTGGCCACCACTTCCACACAGGAAAGGATGGGCCCCAAGCTCTTTGCCAAGCTGGCACCAAACACAGGCTATAGGCCAAGCTGGCACTGTACATAGGCTATGGGCCAAACTGCACTCTGCAGCAAGCGTTTCATTGTGTACACCCATTATCCCTCTTCTGAAATAGTAATTCCGAGCCCCACCGCAGCAGACTTTCAAATAACCTTGCACATGGGCACTTGCAGATTACTTGTATCCATTTCTTATCACATACTGATCCTACATTTGTGCTCACATCTCAATTGCGTGCGTCTTCTTCAGAGCTAGTGGCTTTATGTGTAAACATCTTTCTGCAACAACTACACCAAACTTTTTATGATTTTAAAGATCTTGATCATGTCCTCCTTCACTCATCCCTTTCCAAGAAAACAGAACTGCTGCCTGTGAAATCATTTCCATTAGGAATCATCTCTCAATTTTGGTTTCAAATACAGTACCTTTTTTTTGCATGTTGCATCTCCAGTGTTCATGTTATAAACATATAGACCAAAATGTGACCCAGTAATCTGTTTACTTTCACCAATTCTTAATACAACTTCAATAATTGTTTCTGCTTCATGGCTCAGAATCAGAAAGCTTTATTTTCTATTTCCTTTTTTTTTTTAAACCAAGGTGAACATTTTGCTACGTTTAGTGATCTGTATATCATTACTCCCAGATTTCTCAGTTTTTCTATTTTGTTGCAGTGAGCAAAGAAGCACAGGCCTGCAGTTTACTAGTGGTACAATACATAATCTCTGAAAATATACTTGCATTTATGCCATCCATGCTCCTCCTATACAAGATGAGCCAAACTGATTTTAACAGTGCTCATGAAGGCAGTAGAAAACAAATTAAATCAAATTTTCTGTCAGACCATTCTTGGATTATAGGCATTGCTGGCATTAATCTGTCCTGCATAAGCGATGGTGAACCTTCTTCCCGATCTGCTTGGTATTGAATTTAATGAACAGATTATTTAATGAAGTGTATAACAGAATGCTGTTTAGAAAAAAAAGTTGTGCAGCAATTGGAGTAACACACAAACAGATTCCGAAGAAAGATCAGTCCCGATGACCAGGAAAGGGAGTGGAGGGAGCCAGCGACGATGGACACAAGGATACCAGGGTCCTACCTTCATGCCCCCTAAAGGTCGGCTACAGGAGGTGCCCCTGGGGCACAAAGGTGAACGGGCGAGGAGAGGGATGTTGCTTCGCTGGACAATCCGGACATAGACGATGGCTGGAGGCCCTGATGCTGCCTGGAGCTTGCCTGGATCAGGCTCCGCTCCATAACGTCTAGACAAGACTGGACTTAGGAACGGTGCCACACGTGCCGCCTCTTGCATGCGGTCTCAATGGACTATTTCTGTAAAGTATACTAATCGGGGATTGTGCTTAGGTATGGCAAAGCTTTACTGAACTGTACGCAAAAAAAATAATTTCATGTGTGTTTGCATGTGACAATAAAGCACCATTGACCAACGACCATTGAAACTATAAGAAGGTACACAAAATTGGGAGAATTCAATGTTAATGCCATAAGGACGCAAGGTCCCCAGACGGAATATGAGGTGCTGTTCCTCCAATTTCCGCTGTTGCTCACTCTGGCAATGGAGGAGACCCAGGACAGAGAGGTCGGATTGGGAATGGGAGGGGGAGTTGAAGTGCTGAGCCACCGGGAGGTCAGGTAGGTTATTGCGGACTGAGCGGAGGTGTTCGGCGAAACGATCGCCCAACCTACGCTTGGTCTCAACGATGTAAATCAGCTGACATCTAGAGCAGCGGATGCAGTAGATGAGGTTGGAGGAGATACAGGTGAACCTTTGTCGCACCTGGAACGACTGCTTGGGACCTTGAATGGAGTCGAGGGGGGAGGTGAAGGGACAGGTGTTGCATTTCTTGCGGTTGCAACGGAAATTGCCCGGGGAGGGGCTGGTGCGGGAGGGAAGGGACGAATTGACGAGGGAGTTGCGGAGGGAGCGGTCTTTGCGGAAGGCAGACATGGGGGGAGATGGGAAGATGTGGCGAGTGGTGGGGTCACGTTGGGGGTGGCGGAAATGGCGGAGGATTATGTGTTGTATTTGCCGGCTGGTGGGGTGAAAGGTGAGGACCAGAGGGACTCTGCCCTTGTTGCGTGTGCGGGGATGGGGAGAGAGAGCAGTGTTACGGGGTATGGATGAGACCCTGGTGTGAGCCTCATCTATGGTGGCGGAGGGGAATCCCCGTTCCCTGAAGAACGAGGACATTTCCGATGCCCTGGTATGAAATGTCTCATCCTGGGAACAGATGCGGCGTAGGCGGAGGAATTGGGAGTAGGGGATGGAGTCTTTACAGGGGGCAGGGTGGGAAGACGTGTAGTCCAGATAGCCATGTGAGTCAGTGGGTTTGTAATGTATGTCGGTCAGGAGTCTGTCCCCTGCGATGGAGATGGTGAGGTCAAGGAATGGTAGGAGGGGACAGACTCCTGACCGACATACATTACAAACCCACTGACTCACATGGCTATCTGTTAGGATATTGGATATTAGGTTAATAATTTCTCCAAAGAAAGTAAGAAAGATATCATTGGTTATACTACCGGACTAATTCAGACGCCTGGCCTAATGAGACAAAGTCATGACTTTGAAACCTACTGCAGCACCTCGGAAATTCAGCTAATTACATAATCTGGGGAACGGGTAAAGTATTTACTATTAGTAACTACGATTTTGAAATTACCAGTCTCTGGCATAAAAACCTAATGCTGTTGAAAGATCATTAACTGAAATGTTAACTCTGTTTCATTCTTCACATATGCTGCTTGGCCTGCCGGGAATCACTAACATTCTCCGTTTTTTATTTCACATTTCCAGCATCTAAAGTTTTTGTTTTGCTCTTCAGTTAAATACACAACTGGATCACTAATCCTTTAGGGAAGGAAACCTGACATCCTGAAGTGGTTTGGTCCATAAAAGACTCCAAATCCACAATAAGGTGGTTAAATTTAACTGCCCTCTTTAATGTAGTAGCAGGCCACATAGTTGTAACCAAACTGTCACAATAAACCAAAGAAAGAATAAAATCAGACAGATCACCTGGCTTTGACCAATTTACTAAATGGGACAAAGGCATACCCAGCCCAGTTGATTCTTTAGACAGACAGCCACATAAACACCAGAGCCCATATTTTCCATTGACCGATGAGCTCATTGAATACTCCTGCCTAGTTTGCTGTGTCTTCCAAAGCAGTACATAGAACAACCTTACTCCAGGAAGCTAGATCTAAGATGATTGTCTGAGGTTACAACAAGATGCAGTTCAGTATATTACTCCAGCATTTTGTATCTAGCTTCAATTGAATTCAATGTTGGCTTGGTAATATTAAACACAGGACAATGGTGGAGGGTTATTTTTGAAGGTTGGAAGCTCATGGACATTGGTGTACACAGAGGCTGGGCTAGTATTTGTAAAAAGTTTACAGATGACAAAAAAAATTGAGGCTGTGTTGATAGTGAGGAGGATAGTCATAGGTTACAGAATGATTTTGTTAGTTGGTAAGTTTTGCACAGTAATAGCAGATGGAATTCAAGCTAATAATGGGGTGATATATTTCAGTTGGACATACACAATGAATTGGAAAGAACTAGGGAGTATAGAGGAACCAAGGATCTTCGGTATACAAGTCTACGGTAAACAAGTCTATAAATCCCTAAAGGTGCAGCAGAGGTAAATAGCATATACGAAGCTGCCCTTCAATAGCCATGCGATGAAAGGATAGAGAGGTCATGGTACAACCTTATAAACGTTAATTAAACCACAGCAGGAGTTTTGTGCACAATCTGTCACACTATAGGAAAGACATAAATGCACTTGAAACACCTTTCCTTAAATAGTCACATACAAAAAGTGGTGGAAAATGGGCTTAGTGTAGATAGGTCTTCTCCGTGGATTGTCACCTTGTCGTGGTGGAGAAGCTTGTGTGGTCTTGAGATCCTGAGAGCGATGCCGTCTGGAGCTATGCTCCTGGTAGGGACCACCCACGGTGGTTAGGTCGAGGGGGAGGTCTCTGACAAAGAGCAATCCAACCAAGACCTCAACGGTGGAACAGGCGGAGGATGATGGCTGACCTTAGTGGAGCATCACAACGGCTGGGAAGGCGGATGAAGGCTGCAGCAGGAAAGGGTCTCCGGTCGTCTTGGACTCCATGCCACTGGATCCTGACCTAGATCTGTCAAGGACCGTGGGGTGGCTGTCTGTGCACCAGTCTCCCCACGTTAAACAAAGTCACGCACAGGCGTCCTCCATATAGGGAATAGCACCCTGGAGACACCCATGGTCAGCCATGACCGAAGGGAGCCGAAGAAGATAGGTAGTTGACATTCAGTATGACATGCTGGCTGAAAGGTCTGTCTCTGTGCTGTACAATCTTTTAACCCATTTCTCTGTAATGTATTCTCTCACATAATCATCATTCTCCTGCCACCGATTTACAGCTCCCAATTAACCCATCACATCTTTGGGAGATGAGAGGACACTGGAGCCCCCGAGAGAAATGGAGAACACGTTGATTCCATGTGGATAGCACCCTAGGTCAGGGTCAAATCTGGGTGTCCGAAGTTATTAGGCAACAGAACTAACTGCTGCACATTGTGCACCAATAAGAATATTAGCACCATAAAAGAGCAAACGGCAATAAACATAATAACTGAATGACAGACTGGGGTTTGCTGGCAATTTATATAAAAATGTATAATAAAAGTGACCGTCAAGAAAATCAATGAAAATCATGCGGAAAAAAAAGATCTAAATTGTTCAAAACAATAATTAACATTAAACATTAAAACTGGTGATGGGTGGATACAGGTGAGGGGGCTAGCAGAAATACCTATATTCTGATTTGACAATGTAACTCTTACTACCAAACCTTCCAACGATCCTCATCATTTGGTAGTGGTAATACATGATATATTTACATCAAGTTTGGAGAGGTGATGACATTCTGCTTGCTTAAAGCTTGTCCCCAAAGAGGACTATGGTCCTATTGTTGCTTTGTCCTTTGTAGCAATTCTATCCAACAATGAGATGTCATTGAATAATTGTGGATGGTTTATAGCACCTTAAAAAAATGATTGTTTGTAATACTGATCCATAATTAACACAGTAACCTAATTACTGTGGTTTTTCAACTGATTTGCTGAACTGTGTACAGGCCATAATCATGCTACATTTTATTGATCAATGATAGCAACGTGTTTGTATTTCATTACTTGATCATTATAGCGATGTATAAATTGCTTCATTCTATGTTTCAGATATCAACTGGAAGGAGCTAAATTGATGTGATGCTGAATTAGTTCATTTGAAAAAGGCCTTCACAATTTATATTCATTCGAAAAAGGCCTTCACAATTTATATTCATTCATTGATAATAAATATTTCCCACTGTTTCTGACTTTGGCAGATGATACATACCCTTATACTTTTCAACTGGGTATAAGCCTTGATAATTTCCACAACATAATATACATAACAAAGGAATAACCATAGAAACTCACTTTGTTCACAAACATGTTTCACGTTCCCAGGGTTATGAGGGGTTAATACGTTTTCTGTAACATTAGGTGCTTATCATAAGAACATGCCACTGGCTGAACTCCAGAAATATTAATTTGCTCATTTTATCAGGATGGAGATCTGCAAAAGTATCATGTTAAAACCCAACACAAACACAGCCAATTTGAACCGACCCAACCCGTGTACGAGACTCTTAATTTTTTTTGTTACTGGATCAGAACCCAACACTCACAGTCAAGTATGTCAGACTCGGGTCAGAAGACCAAGCTCAACTCAGAAATATCTCAGTACTACAGTCACTTTCATTGCTGTGGTTGTTTAAATAAAAAATAGAATTAGTATAATTTTGCATATATTGCAATCGTAAGGGGAACTGACACAATAAATAGAAATTAAAGCTATTCTGACATTTCGACCAATAAATAAGATCAGTACCATTTCCCTGATGATCCCCATGTCTTGTATTCTCTTATAAATACATTTTTCTATATATAAACAGCTGAGCCCTACAGCTTTCCTGCACAGAAAATTCCAAAGACCCTCTGGACGAAATCATTTCTTCTCAATTGAGGTCTGAATGGTTGATCGTTTGTTTTGAGATTTATGATCCCTTGCTTCGAAACACCTCAGCCAGGAAAAACATCCTTGCATCTGCTCTGTCAAGCCCCATAAGAAGCTTATATGTTTAAATACCCAATTACTTTATAATTATGCCTCAGATCATATAATAGATGAACAGAATTACATTAGTGATACAGCAAAACAGACATTTATAAATACACAGTGTACCCATATAATATAACAAGCATTATCTGTTGGCACAAAAATTGAAAACAAGATGACTGGGGCACTCGGTCAAAGTGTAAACATTCAAATAATTCTCCGCTCAGTTTTGGAAGCAGTACTCTGTTTGCTTGTATGTTCCAAGTGTCAATCAGCAGACCATCTTCCATTTTGATGCTCCCTCCCCCATTTCAACCACAATCCAATCGATACGGTGCAGTGTCACCATAGTGACAGCACAACAAAATACTACATCAAATCTCGGAGGTGTCACCACACCAGGAAAAAAAACCTCAAGTCAATCAGAGCCTCGCTACAGCAGAAAGCAGGTTTATAAAGTGTGTACAAGTCCCAGCAGCAAGTGGATGTCCTTGGCCAGCTCTACAGTGGCGGTAGCTTCCAACACATCACTGTGAATTTACAGAGGTCTTGCTTCTGGTTTTAACCGAGATAAAAACAATTTAACAGCAAAACTGGAAATGCAATATAATACAAGCAAATCTTTGAACATTTCTGTCTTAGTTGAAAAGGTAACACAATATACACCCAGATAACTCATCCTGACCAGAGATTGAGGATTTAATTCTTTTTTTCGAACCTGATCCCAAGACACGCATGATTGTGTATCAGGATTAGATCAGGTTAGTTAGCCAGGTTCTAGATATGCAGATACTCCATTCTGTGTTCTAAAGCTGAGAGAGACTGGCTGTTTGAACACCCAGAAAAAAATGGTTGATGAAGTCATTACAGGAAAGTATCTATAGCTACCATTAGATTCCAATCTGGAACAGAAATAAATAAAGCTGCACGTACTTATATGATACTGATATTTAAATATTTAGTCTTCTGAAATTATCACACCTCATAGAATGATATTGTAATGGGCTTGTCCCACTTAGGCGATTTTACAGTCTCCTGAAAAACTGGCAACTGGAACGGTGACTGTCGGAGTGGAACACACACAAACACATCGCTTCCTTCACCAGCCCGGGGGACAGGGCAAGCGGGGGAGCGCTGTCTGAGTGAAATTTCCACAGTGCAAAGCCAAGGTGATACAGACACACAGGAACAGGAAGGTAGGCGCTGTAATTAAGACGGATAGGTAAGTCCTTTAAAAGAAGGGGTGAGGGGGGGAGGAGAGGGTGAAGGAGGGAGAAGGAGTGGAGACAACTTTTAAGAAGTCAGAGATATACGGCTGTGAAGCTCGGCGGACTGAACATTACCGTCGGTTATCCTTGGTTCTGAAAACTACTGCTTAAGTTTTTTTCCCCCAATGAGCCAATGAAATTCACCGGTCAGCACCGGTTACAGCCTACGAGAACTTTCGACCTCCTGGCGACCCACCTACGGCACGAGAATTCTCGGTACTCTCCATGGCGGCTTCATTCTAGTCGCCGCTAGTTTTTCAACATGTTGAAAAATTCGCGACGACCATAATGAGGCCGCGACTAGTTCCCAGAATGCGGGAACTCCTCGCGACCATGAAGGCGACTGCCCGGCAACTACCCGCGAACATGTGGCGACTGCATAGTTTCCTGCAGTCGTCTAAAAAGTCACCTAAGTGGGACAGGCCCATTACTAAACATTTCCACAGTCTTCAAATGCACAAAAAATAAATTCATCCAGCTTTGCCACTTTTCTGTTAGTAACCTTTATATGCTCCAGGCTCATTCCTAGTCAACAGGCAGGCAAGGCAGACAACCATGCGCTTACTGTTCTGCCAAGACAACAAAAAGTTATTTTTAATGTGTACTCCTATTCAGTCATCAGCAAGTCTTTCTGCAACTAACACATGATCCATTTTTTTTTAAATTAAGCACTATAAATGTTTAACTACTTCAACTAACACATATTTATTGAGGTTATATTCATGTTAGGTCTGTGCAGCCTTATTTTTATGACAGCTTTCAAATTGGCACGCACAAGCTGTGAGGTCAGCATCCAGAGAATGTTTAATTACACATTTGCATTGGAGTTATTAGAGGCAACAGTTCAACAAAGTTAATAGCAAATTAGAAACATAAACAAAATAGGGTTTTGCACCACCAGAGTAACCAATCTTTTTTCATCCATAATTCTAACAGCTGCAAAAGTGCAGAAGCAGTTCTGTTTTTGATCAGTCCTGGCAGCTGAATGTCTGAAAAATTCATGGGGCATTCAAAGCTATTCTCCGTTGAACCTTGACAGCCATCACGCCCCATACTTTTAAAATGGCTATTCTATTCTAAACACTGCTGTTATACAAGCATCCTGACATGAATCAATATTACTGCATAATAAACATTTTACTTTGGAAAACTATAAACACAATAAATCATCCTGCTGTCAACTATAGAGACGAAAACTCTTCCGAATTCTTTCATGAGAAAAGAATGAACTTGTATTTATCCAGCACCATAGCATACACAACACTTTGCCATCAAAAAAATTATGTTGTTTATCCACTGTTATAACCACCAAATTGCGCACAGTAATGGGCCTGTCCCACTTACGTGACTTTTTCGGCGACTGCCGGCACCCGTCATAGGTCGTTGCAGGTCAGCGGAAATTTTCAACATGTTCAGCGGCGACCAGACACTACAACTCTTTAGGCGACTGAGGAGACGACTCACGACCATACAGGCGACACCCTGGCGACATGTCGCGGGGTGAAGCCTGTAAGGTCGTGAGTAGTTGCCCAAAGAGTCGTACCTTGTTCTGGTCGCCGCTGGAATTTCAACATGTTGAAAATTTTCGGCGACCTGCAATGACCTATGACGGGTGCCGGCAGTCGCCGAAAAAAATCGTGTAAATGGGACAGGCCCAAGTGCTCTCCAAACTGACATAAATGCAAAAACTGCAGATATTAGAAATCTGAAATCAAAACAAAAAATGCTGGAGATACAAGAGACTACAGATGCTGGAATCTGGTACAAAAAATAAATTGCTGGAGGAACTCAAATATCAGGCTGTATCTTTGCAGAGAGAAATAATGTTCTGTTGGAAGGTCATTAACTTACGTTAACTTTGTTTTTCTCTCCAGAGTTCTGCCTGACCTGCTGAGCATCTCCAGGTGCCTTTGATTCTTATTTCATATTAGAACAATACCTTGCTTTTGATGCTGCTGATTGAGGAAGTATTGTTGGTTGGCCTAAAGGCCAGGAAGGAGAGTGAAGGAAAGTTCTACTGGTTTTGATCTTAAGAACAGGTAGACTGGCCTTGGTTTAACATCAATACAACATATCATTATTACTGTAGTGAACCAATGCACATGTCTAAGATTAGTTCATGAACTCAGAACCTTCTAAATCAAGAATCGTGTTGAACTGAACTAATCTTTCAGAGGAAAAAGTAGCTCCTAGTATAGTCTACACTATTAACCCTATTATTTATTCAAGGACCACCACTATGTAAATATAAAATATATTTTTACCAAGAACGTGATAATGAATAAATATGATATTGCTATGATAGTATAATCCAAAAAAATCTGACAGTGCAACAAAAAAAAATCTAGGAAGATGAATAAAACCTTGAATTTAAAGTACTTGACTTTGAGCTCTTTTGTGTACCAAAATATAAAACCATTGATTTGTATTTTTACACTTAATGTAGTGATACTGTGATAGGTTCTGCATTCAATGGAAATTTGTTTTTAACTGACATTTAAAATTTTCATGAAAATAATGAAATATATAATTCTGCTGAGGGAATGTATCTTGAGGAATAGTAAAGTTAACATCAAAAGGCAGAACAAAGGCACACAATACATTTTGTAGCACAAAGGGAAAATTGACTGATTTAAGATTGAAGAAGAGTCTTAACCCAAAACATCACCTATTCTTTTTCTCTGTCTCAGAGGCCGGTTCTCTGGATACTTTCAAGAGAGAGCCAGATAGGGCTCTTAAAAATAGCGGAGTCAGGGGATATGGGGAGAAGGCAGGAACGGGGTACTGATTGTGGATGATCACCATGATCACATTGAATGGCGGTGCTGGCTTGAAGGGCCGAATGGCCTACTCCTGCACCTATTGTCTATTGTCTCTATTGTCTATTGTCCAGAGACGCTGCCTGATCCGCTGAATTACTCCAGCAACCACGCATTGAGGGGAGGGGACCCAACGGGACCCCCTTGGTCTAGTTACATATAAATAAGAGAAAAGAAAAATCAGCCAGGGATGATTCCTATTCATGATAAACTAGGTCAAGAACAACCCACTATTTGTCATTCAGGAATAACGGAAGTAAAGCTACATGGAAGTTCTTTTGAACTGTAAGTAAATTCAAACAGATTCCACCAGTGTGAGAATCACAGCTTCCAGGAAAGGTTAGCAAAAGCAAAATTTAGAATGAAGATAGGCTGAGAATGAATGGAGGAGAAAGGTCCATCAGCTACCAGAAAAAGTGCCAGCATTGTTCTCGGAAATAAATGCCACAGGGAAAAAGAACACTATATGAAGATTTCAAGTCAGCCTGCCTTCGTAAATATATTCACGCATGTCAGATTAGTACCCTCACGATGCAACAGAAAAATAGAATTCTGATTAATAACCTTAAAACCTACGTTATACTTTCACAATTTTATGCAAATTCTTGCTTTTTATTTTTAGATATTGATGAGTGGATGGCAACTATTAACAGTGCATTTTAGAGGTCAATAAAATTCAGTAGCAGATGGGCCAATTGAAAATAGCATGAATTAATTTTTTACTGTTTAATTCCTGTGTTTCATGACATCTCTTTAACCTTTCCTATCAATACAGGCCAAAACAATTACTTGAGCATAAAAAGCAAAGTAATTTAGCAAAGCAATTGCATTTTACCAACTAAAGCAGCTGGAAAATTCCCATTCCACCCTCTAGAATTTTTTTTATATGTAAGAAGGTTTAGTTTAGCAAGAAATCAATGGTGCTAATAGGAAAATACAAATGTTTAAAATGATTTTTTTTAAAGATTCATTTGTTTATTGGACGTAAATATTCTCAGAATGAAGAAAATGTGAACAAATTGTCCGAGTTGTAGTTAAATAATTCACAATTATGTTGCATTTTCCTTTGCAGACTGCTTTTAATACAGCTTAGTGAACAAAGCAATCGGTCAGGTATGTGCCATGAGGGAGATACCAGTAGATTAGAAATAGGCTGGTATTATAATTAATGTTCTTATTCAGTTGATGAGCTATTAAAGACCAATTAGTTTTACTTCCTAATAGTATAAAATAATCGAATTCATTATTAAGAGCAAACAACAATGCTGCAAAATCCATCTTACAGAAATACAAACCTAAGCAACTGTGCAACATTAACATTTCGGGGCTGCACAGTGGTGAAACCACTATGTGGTTGCCTTACAACGCCAGAGACCAGGGTTCGATACTGCCTACGGTGCTATCTGTACGGAGTTTGTATGTTCTCCCCGTGATCTGCGTGGGTTTTCTCTGAGATCTTCGGTTTCCTCACACTCCAAAGACATACAGGTTTGTAGGTTAATTGGCTTGGTATAAATGTAAATTGTCCGCGTGTGTGTGGGATAGTGCTAGTATGCGGGGATCCCTGGTCAGTGCAGACTTGGTGGGCCGAAGGGCCTGTTTTGCGCTGTATCTCTAAACTAAACTGGTACAGCATGGAAATAGGCCCTGCAGTCCATGCCATCCATCAAGCTTTTCATACTAGTCCTACCTTTACTCAGCAGTAACAACTCAACCTAATTGTGGCAGTTGAACATTATTCATTTAAAACTTACAAAAAAAATACTCCACTGAAAATGTTATTAATTAGACTCGGAAGCACAAAACTTTGGTTTACATTTTTTTTAATGACTAATGGGTGTAGAAGGGACAGGTTAGAAACGTAATATCACGGTGCAGAGATAATACCGGACTCTACTGGGAGTAAAGTGCGGTCCTGACCTCCCATCTACCTCATTGGAGACCTTTAAACTATCCTTAATAGGACTTTATCAGGCTGCATTGTTATATCTTGAAATAACATTGTATCCTTTATCTGTGCACTGTGGGTGGCTTGAGTGTACAAATCTATAGTATTTTCTTTGACTGGATTGCACGCGAACAAAAGCTTTTCACTGTACCTCGGTACACATGACAATAATGAACCAAACTAAAACTAAACTAAACAACTGCTGTTTCTGAACTGCTGGTCCACTGAACTGGACTCTGATACAATACAATATGATCACATTTCTAGATGCCAAATGATACGGCACTGAAGAGCCGTCCAGACATTACAACAAACAAATGAAGGGCATGCAACTGCTCAATAATGCATGGTACAAGATAAAATGGACAACACACTTTCCATGATTGGCTATAAAACAATGAAAGGGATTAATCTTAAAGCAATCAAAGAATTTGGAAGATTTGCCTGTTAATGTGTTCCTCCAATGCAAAGTAACTATCAATAGGAATTTGGGCAAGATAATCAAATTAGAAATGTCAAAGAAAATCATGATTAAGGTGATAAGTGATAGGAGAAGAATTAGGCCATTCGCCCCATCTAGTCTACTCCGCTTTAACTGAACAACAATCAGACTGCATTATTCAGTTGTTAAGAAACAAAATATTCTTGCACTAAAGGGAATTCTTTGCATTAAAGTTCAAAGTTATGAGACAAATCTGTAAGGAGTTTCACTCGTTAACCTGAAAAAAGATGATTGTCTCTTTTTCCACAAATGCTACCCAACTTGCTGAATGTTTCCAGCTTTTCTGTTTTTAATTGATATTTACAACATCTTCAGTTTTGGTTGTATTCCAGGAGTGACATGCAGACAAAAAGCGCCATGAATTGTAATTTTGGGCATATTGACTGCCATGTTCCAAAAATCTTCTGTGAAAAAAATTCCACAACACCCTACCTTACCAACAAATTTAAACCGATAACCAAAAAAACAAATGTTGGGGGAAATTCAGTGGGTCAGGCAGCATCTGTGGAATGAAATGGATTGAGATGACGCTGCCAGTTGGGACCCTTCTTCAGACAGATCAAAGTGATAACACTTTATCATTAATTCCAAACCAGAAGTATATCGTTTATCCCAATTCTGTTTATAGGTAGATTTTCAAAAAACAATATCGTCCCTTAAGCTTTACTGGTGTCACAGTCCAGCACTTCAAGTCTTTCTTCATAATATGGTTTCAAACTCATGGCTTCATCTCAATACATCTCACTGTAGCTTTAAGTACCATGTACATTATTATATCCATGTACTCACTATAGCTTTATGTTATTTTTAGATTTGTGCAATTCAGTTGCACGCTACATTGTATCTGTGGCTTAATCACTGAATTTAATTTCTACTACAGTCTTCTTTACATGATGTATAGGTTCATGCGATTCCTTAGACATGCCATGGTAAAGCACAGTGGTCACAGCAGAGTCACAGAGATATTGCAGCCTCAGACTAGGTGTTTGATCCAACACACCCACACTAATCAGTTGGCTCCCATCAGTATTAATCGAGCCATGATGCAGAGCCATCCATGCCTGGGCACTTCAAGTACTCATTTGGATACTGCTGAAATGCTGCCAACAAATCTGGTTCCACTCTTCTTTCACGCAGTGTATTCCAGGTGCTCACCAATCTCTGGAAGAAAAATGTCCCCTCAGATCCCTTCACAATCACTATCCCTTACCCTAAACCTAAGTCCTCTAGTTTTATTCGTGGATGAACCATGCTCATACGATAGCCAGGAAGACACACCAACAGGTAGACATAAAATGCTGGAGTAACTCAGCGGGACAGGCAGCATCTCTGGAGAGAAGGAATAGGTGACCCGAAATGTCACCCATTCCTTCTCTCCAGAGATGCTGCCTTTCCCGCTGAGTTACTCCAGCATTTTGTGTCTACCTTTGATTTAAACCTGCATCAGTAGCTCTTTCCTACTCAAGACACACCAACACCTCTACTTCCTGAGAGAACTGAGGAAATTGGCATTCGCCAGAGGCGCTTACAATCTTATACAAATGCACCATAAAAAGCATACCGTCGGGATATATCATAGCCTGGTTTGAGAATACCCCTGCCCAACAGCGCAAGAATTTGCAAAAAGTTGTGGATGTAGCCGAGTCCAGCACACAGACCTGACTGCCTCACATTGACTATACTCCATCTATACTTCACACTGCCTTGAAAAAAGCAGCAAACATAATCAAAGACTTGTCCCAACAGCTATTTCTTCTTCTTCCGGCTCTCATCTAGCAGAAGATCGGGTAGATGCAGAGTCTCTTGCCCAGAGTAGGGGAATTGAGGACCAGACGACATAGATTCAAGGTGAAGGGGAATAAATTCAATAGGAATCCGAGGAGTAATCTTTTCACACAAAGGGTGGCGATGTATGGAACAAGCTGCCAGAGGAGGTAGTTGAGGCTGGTTGAGGTAGTTGAGGTTTAAGAAACAGTTAGACAGGCACATGGATAGGACAGGTTTGGAGTGATATGGACCAAGTGCAGGCAAGTGGGACTAGTGTAGCTGGGACATTGTTGGCAAGTGTGGGCAAGTTGGGCCGAAGGGCCTGCTTCCACACTGTATCACTCTATGACTAAGGCACAGAAGCTTGAAAGTGCACACACCAGACTCATGCGGCTTTTACACGGGGCGACTTGACGCAAGAGTTAACCAGAGTTCAACATCGTGGGAACCTCGTGCGATAACAGTGCGGCATTCGTGGACCACCGTGGACCACCGTAGCGCTAACGGCAGGTCATCGTGTAACTTGGTCACTCGGGAGAAAATTCAAGAAAATTGGAATTTCTCCAAGAGTGACTTGTACACTTGTGGTTGAGTATTGCAACATTATATGAACGTAGTGGCCAGTGCGATATCCGTGCGATATCCGTAATAACTCTTGCGGGTACCGTGGGAACTCCTGCGAACGGTGAACCCGGAAGCTGGACAGAGGGGACAGAAGGTGATTAAAAAAGGTGGTCTCAAAAGGACACATGGGAACATGTGTCCTTCGAGGACGTCCCACCTAATTGTCATTGTTGGATAATCTTTTTAACAGGAACACTTGCAGAGATGGCTCCCAGAAAATCTCAAAGGAAGGGGGAAAAGCGGGTCAGAGATGTTTTTGCCATGCAGGAGAATGAGGAGGAGACGCAGCAAGAGAGACAGGTGGAGAGGCAACAGGAGATGCCACAGATAACACTGCCTGTGGGCTCCTTGGAGCAGGGAGAGGGTGAGTAAGGTGCAATTCAGATTGCCTCCCCAGTAGCCGTTGTAGGAATAGCCTCTACAGACGCTTATGTAAAGGGAAGATGGCAGAAGGTAAAGCCATATAACTTCACCAGGGAACAAGAGGGGGAACTTGTAGAATGGTTCCAATTTAACGAGATTCTGTACGATAAATCCAGAGAGGATTATAGAAACAGGGAGAGGAAAAGGAACCTGCTGGAGACGAAGGCTGCCGAGTTTCCCGAGTGCTCATGTGAGTTTATATAACGATATATAAGTTCATCAAGAGGAGAACCATTTAATGTTATCCAAGATTTTAAAACATACATTGCTATTGATGTAAAAGTTCTGTGTTTGCAGTAAACTTAAACTTCTCTTATAAGTCTGTCTGTCTGCCCTGCAGCTGCAAAGTAAAAAAGTCGCAGACAGCTTTTACACCCTCTGTGTTTGAAGTTTAAAGAGCCATAAAAAGAATTATGCATGAGGGCAGGCAATTCTCACTTGTAATGCTTGCCTTTAAAAAGGCCATCTGTATTTACCAACTTGTGCTCAGGTATCCAAGAAGCACAAGAAATAGCACATTAAATGCGGAGGGCAGGCTCTATTTACTGTTCAGAACTTTTAATATAACGGAATACATCCAATGCTTGAAGTTCTATTTAATTCCACCACTCTACTGTAATGCAGATGACCAACTCATGCAATGGTTCACTAATCAGAGGACCGTCTATGGAAAGGTCACCGCACTTGGGACCAAAACAGGGTCAGCTGTCAGTCTTCTTCAGCAGAGGTCCCAAATTATTCTTTAACTCATTAAAGAGCTCGGGTGAAATTCTGACAAAGTTTTTGAATGCACTTGTATCCTCTTCGCACAGCACATTAAGCAGTTGCTCATATTGTCCAAATTGAGCTCTCCGTTGAAAGATGGGCTTCACCCAGTGAGACTTCCTCTTAATTCTCTTTTTAATTAATTTCTCCCTTCTGCCTTCAAGCAAACGTTTTCGATGCACATAGTGGGCAGCTGCATGCAGCGCGACAATGAAAAAAACCAACATCCTGTACTCGAAATTATTTCGTAAAGGCATGTCTCCAAATGAGCCGATTCAACCAAGGGAGGATATATATAGTGTGTGAAAAAAAAAGTTACATCATTTGTGTCACGTGTAGTTCACGATGTTCATTCAAGATTTAACGCGACTGCTCGGGAAACGGCCAAGTAACTCGCACGAATAACATAAATGCCGAGTACCGTGGGAACTCTTTATCTACTGCCGTTATATCGTGCGAGACTCGTGCTGGACCACGACCTCTTCACTCTGGTGACATCTTGCGTCAACTCGCCCCGTGAAAAGGGGGTTTCAGGAACAGTTTCTTCTCTTCCATTATCAGGTTTCGGAATGGTCCTTCCATTTGCTAAGGTACTGTCCAATTCACCTCTTCCCCATTGAGAACATTGGATTTTGTCTAAGGAAATAATGCACTACAATGCTGAGAACTATTTTCTGCACTCTGTATCTTCCCTTTTGTTCTATCTATTGTACTCGAGTTTGAACTGATTCTATGTATGGTATATCTGAACTGTCTGGATAGCACGCAAAACAAAGCTTGTCACTGCATCCGGTACATGTGACAATAATAAAACTAAACCTAAACCTATCCACCTCTGCTAGAGTTGAGAGGTGACAGCAGAGATTTACGAGGCACACAGATAAGGCGAATGATCAGTCTTTTTCCCAGGGCAGGGAAATCTAAAACTAGAGGGCAGAGGTTTAAAGCGATGAAAGGTTTTAAGGAGACCCGAGGGGGTACTTTTTTTCCCCCCCACACAGAGCGATGGGTACATGGAATGAGTTGTCAGAGGAAGTGGTAGAGGGGGGAACAAATAAAAACATTTGGACAGGGATAGGAAAGGTTTTGCAGGATTTGGGCCAAATTGTTTAGCTCAGATGGGCAATTTGGACAATATGGACAATCTAGAGCAGTGGTTCCCAACGTGGGGCGTACGCCCCACAGGGGGGCAATTTGATTTTTAAGGGGGGCATCAGGTAAACACATGTAGTTTATGTTTCAGATGTTATTTTGAGTAAATTCCATTTTCTGAGAATTATTTCTTTGTCTGCTCGTGCTAAAATATGGGGGGGGGGGGGCATCAGGGTTTTAGAGGTGATTAGGTGGGGCATGGCCAAAAAAAGTTGGGAACCACTGATCTAGAGGGATGGGCTGTTTCTGGTCTGTATAACCCCACGACTCTCAAGTGTCAAGACCAGCCAATAAACCAAATACATTATTAAAAGATTCTGGATTAACACTCAGATAATATCTCAATGGGCTGACTCTTCAACAGCTGCCACTGAAAGATAAGCTCTACCACTTGCCTGAAAATACACAAGATAACTTCTGTTTTATACCCCCACTCTATAATCCATCCACAGCAAATATTTAACAATGTATTAGACACCAATCTTGCCTTCAGCAGAGATTTCCTCCACCAATTGTTTTTGCAAACAAACATGAAAACCCAACCAATAAACACCATTCACAATAATCCTCCCACAAAAAGTGTTAGTGGAGAAGCTTGCGGCGATCATTTAAAAACCCATTGACAGGTGATAAAAAGGAGAGCAAATAGATAAGAGAATGTGATCAGTGAAAATGCAACTGAACCATTTTGATCTCTTAACCATTGAAGCACAACCTAAATGTGCTCTAGTTTAATTGTTTATTGGTATCTAATTGAGAGATATAAATATTTTATGTATCCACCTACAGCCCTTTTTGTTAACAAAAGAATATTGTAACGTTTGATGTAGAAATGACTCAATTTCAACTCCTTTAACACTCACTTTTTATTATACAGCCACAGGGGGCGATTGAAAGTAGACCATCACACACCAAGGAACAAATATAATTTATGTTAAAGTTCTGAAGGGATAAAATAAACTTTAACTTTCTCAATGAGAACCACCTTGTAAAATACAACACCACCGTAGTGGGTCAGATATCAAATAATGACGAGGAGGAGATCGAGACCCTCGTAACCTGGTGTCAAGACAACAACCTCTCCTTCAACGTAAACAAGACAAAGGAGAATGTAACCGACTTCAGGAAGCAAAGCGGTACACACACCCCAGTACACATGGATGGTGCGGAAGTAGAGATGTTTGAAAGCTTCAAGTTCTTCGGAATAAATATCACCAGCTATTTGTTCTGGACCAGCCACATTTAAGCAATGGTCAAGAAAGCACACAAACACCTCTACTTCCTTCGAAGGCTTAGCCAGTTTGGCATGTCCCCAACAACTCTCCACAATTTGTACAGATGAGCTGTAGAAAGCATTTTATTGGGATGCATCACCACATGGTTTGGGAACAGCTACATCCAAGACTGCAAGAAGTTGCAGAGAGTTGTGGACATAGTCCAGACTATCATGCAAACCTATCTCCCTTCCGTTGACTCCATCTACACATCACGCTGTCTCGGGAAGACTACCAGCATATTCAAGAACCAGTCTCACCGTGGTCACTCTCGCTTCTCCCCTCTCCCATCAGGCAACAGGTACAGAAGTTTGTAAACACATATCTCCAGATTCAGGGACAGTTTTTACCCAGCTGTTATCAAGCAACTGAACCATCCTCTCACCAACTCGAGAGTAGTCCTGACCTATCTACCTCATTGGAGACCTTTGAACTATCTTCAATTGGAATTTATTGGACTTTATCTTGCATTAAACATTATACCCATTATCCTGTATCTGTACACTGTGGACAGCTTGATTGTAATCATGTATAGATTTTTCACTAACTGGATCAGCGCAGACGTTAGTGCCACTGGTCGGTAGTCATTGAGCCACGTCACCTTACTCGTGACAATGCTAAACTAAACTAAACAATTTTCATTGTTTCTTCACCCTCATCTGCACTCTCAGAAACCCAACTGTTGTGGAGAACGAGCCCAATCTGTTTAATTGCTTTTGATGTTTCCACATCACCTATATTTATTCTTACCAATCAACCCCCCCCACCCCCATTTACTGTGACTGTGGCTTTGAATCCAAGTTACTCTTTAGTTTCCCTTCCATCTACCCCGATATCCTCTCTTAACATTTAGACAGGTACATGAATAGGATAAATTTAGAGGGATATGGACCAAACACAGGCAGGTGGGACTAGTTTAGAAGCAGCATATTGGTCAGTGTGGACATGTTGGGCCGCAGGGCTTGTTTTTACGCTGTATCACTCTGACTCATCAAGTCCATGAGACTCATCTTCTCCTTGAATGTTATTCAGCATTATAGATTATTCTTTCTGCTAACAGAAACATTTAAAAATATGTTCAAAAATATTTTCATTCCTGTGTCCACCCTTGCCACTGCAGCAAACCAAATCAAAACAGTAAAGACATTATCTTTCTTTCTTTCTCTCACTATTCCCCCTGTAGTCGCAGATATTTTCACACCAGTTATTCAACCCATGACTGTACCAGCTGAAAAATGAAAACCAGACTTATCCCACTTTCCACAGTGTGGTTATGTGGACTACCTTCCGTAATCCCTCTTTGCCCAGCAGGTCACTGCTGCTCAAGAGCACAAGTACTTTCAAAATGCAATTTCAGCTTTTTGTCTCTACTTCCCATTCAGAAAGTGGGTTCTAACTTCCACCATCCAGTGTAAAAAGATGTTTCTTCCTCTCCCTGCACTCTTCAATTGATTACTTTAAATCTATTGCTACTAGATTATGTCCCTATTGCTAAGGGGGTAGATCTCAACTATTTACTCTATTTGGAACAGTTTTATACACCCCAATGTTGAAATCAGATAAATCGATCATCATCATTGTTGAAAACATCAACGGGCACGGTGCCTTACAATGCCGTGGACGACAGTGATCGCAACTTCTGCTGAAGTGTGGATGGCTGTTTGCTTGCTAGGAGCTCATCCGCCCTTTGCCAGGTCTTGTTTTTGGTCCTGCTGGGGGTTCACAGCCCCCTCCTCACCTGGCAAACCAGGTGGAGGAGACGGTTTAGTCACCCACTATCCGACCATGGAGCAGGTAGCTCGGGATTACATGGTACCCGTGGCGGGGGGAACACCCACCCGACCTGACTTGTAAAACGAAGTCACGAACAATTAAGTCAACCTTCTTAATATATCAGGGGTTAGTGCCAAAACTGCGAGAGCTTTTCACAGGTACACAAAATTGCTGGGGAAACTCTGCGGGTGCAGCAGCATCTATGGAGCGAAGGAAATAGGCGACGTTTCGGGCCGAAACCCTTCTTCAGACTGATGGGGGGTGGGGGGGGGGGGGAAAGAAAGAAGGAAAAGGGGAGGAGGAGGAGGAGCCCGAGGGCGGGCGGATGGGAGGGTGGGAGGAGACAGCTAGAGGGTTAAGGAAGGGGAGGAGACAGCAAGGGCTAGCCAAATTGGGAGAATTCAATGTTAATGCCATAAGGACGCAAGGTCCCCAGACGGAATATGAGGTGCTGTTCCTCCAATTTCCGCTGTTGCTCACTCTGGCAATGGAGGAGACCCAGGACAGAGAGGTCGGATTGGGAATGGGAGGGGGAGTTGAAGTGCTGAGCCACCGGGAGGTCAGGTAGGTTATTGCGGACTGAGCGGAGGTGTTCGGCGAAACGATCGCCCAACCTACGCTTGGTCTCACCGATGTAGATCAGCTGACATCTAGAGCAGCGGATGCAGTAGATGAGGTTGGAGGAGATACAGGTGAACCTTTGTCGCACCTGGAACGACTGCTTGGGACCTTGAATGGAGTCGAGGGGGGAGGTGAAGGGACAGGTGTTGCATTTCTTGCGGTTGCAACGGAAAGTGCCCGGGGAGGGTGTGGTGCGGGAGGGAAGGGAAGAATTGACGAGGGAGTTGCGGAAGGAGCGGTCTTTGCGGAAGGCAGACATGGGGGGAGATGGGAAGATGTGACGAGTGGTGGGGTCACGTTGGAGGTGGCGGAAATGGCGGAGGATTATGTGTTGTATTTGCCGGCTGGTGGGGTGAAAGGTGAGGACCAGAGGGACTCTGCCCTTGTTGCGTGTGCGGGGATGGGGAGAGAGAGCAGTGTTACGGGGTATGGATGAGACCCTGGTGTGAGCCTCATCTATGGTGGCGGAGGGGAATCCCCGTTCCCTGAAGAACGAGGACATTTCCGATGCCCTGGTATGAAATGTCTCATCCTGGGAACAGATGCGGCGTAGGCGGAGGAATTGGGAGTAGGGGATGGAGTCTTTACAGGGGGCAGGGTGGGAAGACGTGTAGTCCAGATAGCCATGTGAGTCAGTGGGTTTGTAATGTAAGTCGGTCAGGAGTCTGTCCCCTGCGATGGAGATGGTGAGGTCAAGGAATGGTAGGGAAGTGTCGGAAATCGTCCAGGTGTATTGGAGTGCCGGATGGAAGTTGGTGGTGAAGTGGATGAAGTCAGTCAGTTGTGTGTAGGTGCAGGAGGTGGCACCAAAGCAGTCGTCAATGTAACGGAGGTAGAGGTCGGGGATGGGGCCCTGGTACGTCTCGAACAAGGATTGTTCAACGTACCCGACAAAGAGGCAGGCGTAGCTGGGGCCCATGCGTGTGCCCATAGCTACGCCTTGTGTTTGGAGGAAATGGGAGGAGTCAAATGTAAAGTTGTTGAGGGTGAGGACCAACTCCGCTAAGCGGAGGAGAGTGTCAGTGGCTGGGTATAGGTTGCTCCTCTGGTCGAGGAAGAACCGGAGGGCTCCGAAGCCATCCTGGTGGGGGATGGAGGTGTAGAGTGACCGGACATCCATGGTGAAGATGAGGGGGTGAGGGCCCAGAGAGTGGAATGCGTGGAGGCGGCGGAGAGTGTCTGAGGTGTCTAGAACATAGGTGGGGAGGGATTTGACCAAGGGGGATAGGATGGAGTCAAGATATGTGGAGATGAGTTCGGTGGGGCACGAACACGCAGAGACAATGGGTCTGCCGGGATTGTGGATTTTGGGGAGAAGGTAAAAACGGGCCGTGCGGGGCTGGGGAACGATGAGGTTGGAGGCTTGGTCAGGTAGGGCGTGGGAATTGATGAAGTCGGTGATGGTGCTAGAAATGGTGGCCTGGTGCTCGTCAGTGGGGTCATGGTCCAAGGGTAAGTAGGAGGAGGTGTCCGAGAGTTGGCGCGTGGCCTCAGCTTTGTAGAGATCAGCGCGCCAGACTACCACGGCACCTCCCTTGTCGGCTGGTTTGATGACCCAATCTGGGTTTTTGCGGAGTGATTCGATGGCAGTGCGTTCAGAGGGGGAAAGATTAGAGTGAGACAGGGGAGTGGAGAAGTTGAGGCGGTTGACGTCGCAGCGGAGCTTTTCACAGACTTGTCAAACAACATTCAGACTTGCCAGAAGCGTTCCGATCTGAAATGGCCTGACCCACTGAGTTACTCCAGCATTTTGTGTCTATCTTTGGTATAAACCACCATCTGCAGTTCCTTGTTATTACATTCAGACTTGTCATACTCACAAAATCATATCACACAGTAAACATCCTGGCCTTCTCCATCAGAATTCCAAGTCCTCCTCCTATTCCTAACATTGTCTCCACAATTTCATGACTTAATGTTCAAAACTACTGTTGATTCCTAATTACTGGTCTTTTACAGATGATGAATCAGTACTCTTCCACGTTGAACAGGAACACAAAATGTATTCTAGTTGGAATGTTAACAAATCACTAAGAATAGTTTGGTAACATCAAGCTCTGAAATATAAAGTTAGCAAAAAAATTATGTACTGCCTTTCTGCGGACTGGATAGCACGCCACAAAAACTTTACACTGTACCTCGGTACATGTGACAATAAACTAAACAAACAAACAGATCTGCTGTATGCGGTTAATGAATCAATACTTCATCTTTACTAATTTACTTGCTGTCCATACTAGCATTAGTAGATGTTGAGGGGAACATTCAGATGGTGGTTTTTGTCCAAGGTAATCTCTTAGGATCAAGGATCAAGGATGATTTGCTTCTACTGCTATTTTTTGGGTTATGCGGTGGCTAATGATGATAAATCCTGTCTTTGTACTGAGCATTGCACTGTATCAGCAGGTTCAGCAGCAGAAATTGTACAGCCATGAGCTGCTGTGGGCCATTAGCAGAAGAACTATATTCTGCCAAAATCCATTCCCTCATGACATGTCCCGTACTCTATCATTATAATCATACTATGGCCCAACTGTGTTTCATAAGGTGGCAAATGCCTTTTGAGACTAGCAAATACATTAAAATGCTACACAATGAGCAACAAACCTGAGATGGTGCTGCTGCAACACAAGTCTATATGTATGTTAAACAGCAAAGCCAGCATGACATGGACAAAACTACTAAATACCACAACACACCATTTAGATGAGAACAAAGTCATACAGCACAAGAAAGTTCCTTCAGCCCAACTTGTCTATGTCGACCATGATGCCACATCTAAGTGAGTCCCATTGCCTGTGTTTGGCCAATTTCCCTCCAGACCTTTCCTATCCATGTATCAGTCCAAGTGTCTTTTAAATGGTGTTATTGAACTTACCTCAACGATCTCCTCTGGCAGCTCATTCCATATACCCATCACCCCCTGTGAAAAAGTTGCCCCTCAGGTTATTTCCCTTCTCACCTAAAACCAATGTGTTTTACTTCTTGACTCCCCTACACTGGATTTTTTTTTAAACTGTGCTCACTCACCTTATCAATTCCCACTATAAGATAACCCTTCAGCATCCTGCACTCCAAGAGTTA